>NC_139656.1:26407447-26659947 GCF_951799395.1 Argentina silus | reverse complement strand
CATCTCATTTTGACATGACCAGGTTACATCTCACACCTCATACAGACGGTCATGATGAGTATTGCAGATGTTTCGTGGCTCTACAACGGCACACTATAACACCGTGTTGAAGCCAACTTTCCAGAGCAGTCTCTCGACAGAGCATTCTAGAGCCCTGTGTGTGAATATTGGAATGAATCAAAGACTCGATTAGAGTCTTTGAACGCAAGATGCCCCGAGGCAGTGTGAGGCTTAGACATTCTACAAGGGAACAAGAGATTAGACTTTCATGACAATGTGTTGAGGCCGAGATCAGATGTCCACCAATAGTGGGATTATATGGATTTAGACATTCTTGAGTGCCGTGTGAGCTGTATACTCAAGATCCACATGTGGATTAGACACCAGGGGACAAAGAGAAAGGTGGGGAAAGAGGTGGAAGGTGTGTGTGTGTGTGTGTGTGTGTGTGTCAGGGGAGGCAGAAATCGGAGCACGGGCCTCATTGTAATGCATGGAACGGAATGAGAAGAACGGTATGTAGGTTTGATGCCATTCTTCATTCCATCCTGTGCGTTACAATGAGGATGTCCTCCGATTTCTACCTCCACCAGCCTCCCCTGGTGTGTGTGTGTGTTTTTACCTTTGAGGCAGCATAGGTGGACCCATCTGATGATGGCTGTGTGGATGGTCGGACTGCTGGCTTGAAGTGTGTCGTTTGTGTGTATGCTAGGTGAGTGCATGCATGTACTAGTGAAAGGTGTGTGTGTGTGTGTGTACACTTGTGTGTGTGCATGCCTTCTTACCTTGGGGATAGCCTGGGCTGCCAGTCTGGTAGAGGTTAGGTGTGTAGGTAGGAGCTGCAGTGGGATAACCCGCAGGATAGCCTGAGGAAAGACAGGATAAAAGAGACTCTTAGAACATCAACTGAGTGACTGAGTGGTGGTGTGTGTGTGTGTGTGTGTGTGTGTGTGTGTCAGACAGAAGGACACAGGGAGGACATCTGCAGTGTTTCAGAGTGCCGGTGTGGAGGAGATAATCACAGGTTATTACTCGATGGAGATGCAGGCCTCACATCCCTGTGACTAGTGATTTACAGCTTCTCCTACAGCCTCCTGCACCTGATCTGTACACAGTATGGATGGGTCACTGAAGGTCCACATAGTCAGTGACAGCGTGCGGTGCATTGACCTGCAAGATCATGTTTCCCTTTCAAGTCTCCTGGTTCGCTTTGAACGAGGTGGTGGTGAGAATCTGAATGAGACGTTTGACGGAGTGGAGAGATGGAAAGTGCATTACTAGTGAGCTTCTCATAAGCACTCTTGCCAGACTCACTTGGTGGATTCCAGCGCCTTAAGTCATACTGCATGTCATCTGGGGGTGCCAATAGCTGTTGTCCCACAGAACTGGAGCAGATATCGATTGGGGATGAGACAACTACTAACCCAGCTGTGGTCCACAATCCACAGGCAATGACAAAAAAGACCGGGAGTTACAAGAGGGAGAGATTAGAAACAAATGAGGGAGAATTAGATCACTGTGTGTATGTGTGTGTGTGTGTGTGTGTGTGTGTGTGTGTGTGTGCGCGCGCGCTGTGACGAGGAGTTCATCTAGGGGGGATATGGTAGACTCAAAGGCAGGACTGTCCACATCATCCATTTGAACTATGATACAACATGATATGGCACTCAGGAGTCAAAACCACATTTACAAGAACCCTCTTATATAGCCGCCATGAAGTGGATCCTTCTCCACTAAGCTGTGTTTGATGTACTACCTGCCACCGATAGCAGGGCTGAGAGAAGAGGGAGAGAAGGGGGAGAGAGAAGGGGGAGAGGGAGTGAAATGGTGAGATAGAGGAGAGGAAAAGGGCAGAGAGAGACAGAGAGAGATGTATAGAGAGCGAGTGAGGGTGTGTGTGTGTGTGTGTGTGTGTGTGTGTGTGTGTGTGTGAGAGAGAGAGATTAACCATGTCTAAATTAGGCCACAACAGAATAAGCAACCCTACCTAAAGGGAACGTGCTCAATGACTAAGTGCAGAACAAGCCCCATCCTCCTCTGTTATTCATGAGAGCCTGTCATTCTACAAGGCAAATGCACTGCCTTAGATACCAGAGTGATCTAAAAGCAATCAGACAGAAACCACAATCATGCACCATTTCTCAGGAAAAGGAAACTGAAAGGAACGGGAGAGATGAGGAGAGCATGGGACAATACATATCTAAGGTAATCAATTATGAATGTACATACGTTTCGTAAAACGTCTTTGGGTCTTCTACATTTGGCGTGTTATGATACGCTCTTGTTGTGATATTAAGCGTATAATGTAGCATATGTATTCATTGTATCGGTATGGTTCACATTATCATCAAATGTATTGTATGATAATATCATTATAAGTACTCTATCTAGCTTACTAATCCTGCTAAAGTCGAATATCATTGAAAACAAAGAAAGCACCAAGAGCAGGAGCATACCTTAAACACACACACACACACACACACACACACACACACACACACACACACACAGTTAGTCAGAGCCAGACCCCCACGCCTCACTAATTAGCCTCCATATTTATGGAACAGCATGTGACTGTGGACTAATTGTGAGCAAAAGAGGCAGCCAGAGAGAGAGAGAGACAGCCAGAGAGAGAGAGAGAGAGAGAGAGAGAGAGAGACAGCCAGAGAGAGAGAGAGACAGCCAGAGAGAGAGAGAGAGAGAGAGAAAGAGAGGATGGAGAGAGGGATCGCTACGGTCAGCAGTATCTGAGAATGACATGGAGGGGGCCAACCAAACACAGGCCCCCAACCCCAATCCTTTGGTCTGCTGTCCCTAGGGGTGTGTCTGCTGTCCCCAGGGGTGTGTGTGTGTGTGTGTGTGTGTGTGTGTGTGTGTGCGATCTGCAGCTAAAGGACGAACGAGAGCCAGGGATTGTGGGGAAGGGAAAACCATAGCGTTGAGGGCACCTTTCAAATAAACTCTCTCTTATCAAATCCACTGCCATAGCAACAGCATGGACTATGAACCAATGGAATGTCAGTAACCAGCCCTGCCCCCAGCCAAGGGGACGACAACACCAGGAAAAATCCTCTTTTCCTCTTCATTTCCACACTCCTCTTTTCCTCTTCATTTCTTCAGTTCTCACCTTCCCTTTTTTTTTTTTGCCTGTCATTTTACACGCACTGTGCATACGCACACAGAGACAGACGCACACAGACTCTGGATCTGGATGTGGCCGGTGGTGGATACGTCATTTGTGAATGTTTCATACATGTGAATGTTTCATACATGCGTGTTAATATGCGTCAGGAACACACGTCATGCTGGCTTGGAGCAACGCTGCCCACCCGAATGAAGCTATCTACCATTACAGGAACTTAGCTAATAACTTGTACAATTCTACCTCTGTGAAAAAAAAAAAAAAAAAAATGAGCTTCATTTCTTTGGGTGTGTATAGTACCACTACACCGTTTCTTCCGGCCAGCTGTTCCCCTCACCAGAAATCTATTAACACAATTGTCCTGTAACCCTCAGAAGACCGCTCAAGATGGGAGGGAAAAAAAGGAGTAGGAACTATGAAACCCCATAACTTGTGTCATTGGGGACACCTTCGATGCTGTGCTACCGTTGTGAGGATCGCTCTCTCAGCAACCAAAACAGCATTAATCTCCATTACAAACTCAGTCATGGAGACGACAGGAGAAAAAATGGAGAGCAACTGAAATGAAGTGAAGCACAAACGAAAAACTAAGTCGTCTAAGTTATTTCAGAAGTGAGACGAGGAGGGCAGGGAAAGGACGATGTGGGAAATCTGTTTAAAATAATGGAACTGGAAGATGATGTATGTGAAACGCTGGAAAGCTCCTGCCCAACCAGCTAAATGTGCAATGTACCTGATAGATTTACAGTGCTAAGAGATAAACATGCAGACACGGTCTCAAAATCAGCAAAAACACCAATACATTGCCTACTCTTGTATGCATGTTTGAACATACTGTGTGTACACACGCACACACTCGCGCACGCACGCACACATACACACACACTTCCCTCGACCCTCACCACAAAAACTGCGGCATCAGTGATACAGTGGTGCAAATGATCTTGGACTTAAGATTGAAGGTTGTTGTTGCTGTGCTGGTACTCACCTGCATATGCTATGTTTTTTGGGTTTCCATAGGGAGTCCCGGGTTGGACAGGACTGTAGACAGGATTCATACTGGAAGGCAGTCTACCCTTACTGCAGGGGAGGAGAGAGAGAACAACACAGAAAAACACAGACAGTGAGGGGAGTGTAAGCTATTACTCAAGGATAAACTGTATGTCAGCTCAGCCACTTCCATCTCAGTGTTCTGTAGCTGACTCGAAGACACCTAGTTGAAAAGCACCGTTGTTACCAGTTACGATGAGTTACGGTGACCCTTTCATCATTGGACACTGTATGGTTTCATCAAGCCTGACTATTTGGTCTCTGTTCATTGAACGTGTGTGTGATGTGTGTGACCATTCAGGACATCAAAGTCAACTGAGTCAACTGTCAACTGGAACAAACACGACAGCACAAACAGCTATGTACACACACAAGACCATTTTCAACTTGAGCTCCCTTGTTTTCAATTCCTCTTTTCTCTATTTTCCATCACCATCTCTCCAACTCTACAGAATCTTTAACGTATTTCCACCTCTCTCTCTCTCTCGCTCGCTCTCGCACACACCTCTCTCGCTTCCCCTCTCTCTCTCTGTCTGTAACCTGAGCTCGAGGCATTGTTCCAGATCCAGCATAGCTCCAGAGGACAGCCCAGGGACAAAAGGATCTCCCCCACATTAGAGAGCACCATTCCGCCCAGCAGCACGCGAAGAGTCAGGGGAAAATCCCCTTCCTCCAGGGAGCCATGTTATCTTTAACACAACCTTTTTCACATGGACTCTTTTATCTTCCAACAGCACTGGTGTCATACCTATCTACCGGGGGAGGCTGGTGGAGGTAGAAATCGGAGGATGGGCTCACTGTAATGCATGGAATGGAATGAGGAATGCTATCAAACCCACATGATTCCATTCCATGCAATGAACTCGTCCTCCAATTTCTACCTCCACCACCTTCCACTGCTATTTATCTACTAGTCTTCACTGGAATGGTCACCTTGTTGTTTTTGTGCTTTTGTGGCATTGTTGTTTTTGGGCATGCGAGAGACAGTGTCCATCGTGTTTGTATCAAATTGTCTAAAGCATTTTCCACCGACGAGACAGAATAGGATGATTCGAGGGGCGTAACATAAGTGTTATGCTCTGTGAGGAGGAAAAACTGTCCTTGTCCATTATCTCCTATTAAATATGAAGCAACAGTGTGGAGGCCAAGTAGACTCATAGTACACAATGGACTCCTTCATTGTTTCCTACGATATGTTACAATACCATACTCCTTTATTTAGCCCAATGGGGCCATTAGTCTGATTGTGTGACAACTTATGTGGAAAGGTTGACTCAATAAAAGCTATGGTGTGCAGGGATCAAAACCTAGGGGTTTCCATCAGGTTGCTATCCTCCAGTTGTTTCACTTCAGTGGTCAAAACGGTTTACTTGAACAAAGAGTTAGAGGTTTACAGGCAGTTTAAAGAAAAAACAAAAAGGAGGGAGGGAGGGAGGGAGGGTAACCAACTAGGACACAGACTAGTTGGGTATATTAATAGCCAAGACACAGCTGCAGGGAAGGAGCGATAGCGTTGAAAGAAAGAAAGAAAGAAAGAAAGAGAGAGAGAGCGAGCAAAAGGGATGGTCAGATAAGAAGAGAGAACAGATGGCCGGTTTGCGAGGACGTAGTAGAGCGATAAGTGAATCGATGAGATGGGACGATAATGAAAATGAGACGCAGAACTCAGAAAACGGGACAATGACTGGCAAATGACAGATTGAAAAGACATGACGATGACATGACAGACAGATAGGCTGGTCGGGATGGACAGATTAGATGGGATGATGGATGGAGACATGGAGGAGGTGAGAAGGATGGAATGTCGAGCAGAAGGAGGAGTGCCACTCACAAACGGTGTGTGTGTGTGTGTGGATATTTATGACTGGTTGGGGAAACGGAAACTGACTGATTGACAGCCTTTTGAGAGGTGATAAACCAGCCTACTGGCTATAAACTACAACTACGTAGGCCATGGATTACACATACATAGGCTATGTACTGTAAATAAATGGGGCAGCTAGCAGCTTGTAATGTTACCCAGGCAAATAACGCAGGGATAAGTGTTACTACCCACTCATTGCAGTACAGCCAGCATCCACCTCTGCCTTCCCAAAATAAACTGCCAAAAACCACGACTCTACTACACACACAGCACCAAGACTCTGTGGGCTCCGAGAACATGACAGAAACGTGCCAGTTCTGTTGCAGTCTGCGATACCCAAATAGACATTGAAATGCTTCATACCACCACGTACTGCCTTTACTTTATGCAGACGGACATGATTTCAATTAACCTTACGACACTATACATTTTCAGTCTCTAGGTAGTGGTTATGGAGATGTAGGGGAGGGTGGTGGGGGAGATGAGGGAGTGCTCAGCGTATGTGGAGGTGTTCAGTATGAACTGCTGATGAGTTGAAACGCAGAACATGCAGGGAGGAGCGAGAGAGAGAGAGTGGAGTAAGAGAACACTGAGTTAGCAAATCCTCCCCCGTTTCTGTGGTCCGGTGGATCGATCCTAGCACTCCTTTCACTGACTGGCTAATGATGGATTGTCCGTTTGGGGGAGGACACAGTGTCTCGTAGAGGCACCAAAACAAACCATCAGCGATTAAGTATATAGTAAATATAATGTACAATAAAATATGACAAGAAGGAATGATTGGGAACATTTCTCAAACACAAAGACACAATAAAGAGAACAAGATCATCAACATTATCAAAGCTTATAACAGAGGTGCAGAAATAAAACCACAAATATTCAGTTTATTAAGCACCAACTCATTTTTTTCCCCTCATATACTTTGGAGAAAAATAGAAATACAAAATAGAAAATAATAGAAAGTAGATAGAGTGATATATATAAATGTCTCTCTTGTGCTATTGCTATAGGCATCTAATAAGGTGAGGTCATTTGCTGTACATTGCATATTTTACATTTATCACATTGAAACATTTTCATTGAACGACATATTTGGAGGCCGGTGAGAAGGTCAAGGTAAAACCTCTACCACACACCTGGCTCATGTCACCACATTAGGGGAAGGGGGGAAAGGGGGGGGTAAAGCATTTGAAGTTGTTCTACACTGACCTCTTCAGGTTCTGAGCACTTTCGGGTTGGTACAAGAAACTGAATTGGTCGGTAGGGTGCCCGCCGGCCATTCTTGGGGCAATGCTAGTGTAGGAGCGGAGGAAATGGCAACGCAAATCTGTGAAATTAAAAGAGCAAAAGAATAATGATTATAACAGAAGCAAATAAGAGAGAGACAGAGAGAGAAAGAGAGAGAGCTAGAGGGCATGAATGCAGCAAAAGAACGTCGAGATAAAAGGAGAGAACAAGAGAGAGAGAGAGATTGAGAGAGAGAAATAAAGAGAGGGCATGATAATTACACAGAAGCAAAGGTAGGTCCAGAAGCACAGAGCACACATGAAGCATGACAGGTGCAAATGCAAAACTGTGAACAGAGACCTAAGTGCATACCCATGGTGTGAATAAGACCTTTATTACAAACAGGGAGTGACATTTCTGACACCATCATGTTCACTGTGACAGCCTCGGGCTTACCTGTTTTACAATCTTCAACATGACCCTGATCCACTAATTGGCAAAGCATACCCATAGCTCTGGATGAACTGCGTATCATGTACATCCATAGCTCTGATCTCACCCATGTACCATACGCCACAGAAGGTCAGGAGGCGATGTGACCTTTAAGAACACACCCCTATAGTACCTTCGGAACCTCACAATACTCCTCACCCAATCACCAAGGACAATACCATCTTTTTTTTTTGAAAACCTGGTATCACCGGGTCCCACCGCCATGGGCTACACTATGAGAAATGTGTGGTGGAAATGACTGGAGAGTGGCTGCGACTCTGTTAGCCCTGTAGCGGTGTGCATCATTGTCACTGGGATGCGTCGCAGGATCACTCTGATCGTGGAGCGCTGTCACGGGGGCGCTGTATCAAGCCGCTCGAAGGAGGATGATTGATTCCTGCTTTTCTTTTTTTCGCACCGGAGGCAAATTAGTGTTTACATTCTTACCACCCACGGGCGGCACACGACATCAGCTATTCTAGTCTCTGAACACCCGGAGCAAGGTAAACACTGGGGAAGTGAGAGTGGATTATCATCACGTTCAACATCTACTGGATGGGATTGACTATTTTATTTCACTTTCAGCATCAACAGCACAGAGGTTGTTGCTGGGGTGTAGCAGCCTATAGGAAAATGTATGACCCTACATGTACATACATCTTGAGGGTGCATGATGGGGGGTCATCGTAGATGTCGATCGTTGAATGTACCCCCCCCCCGCCCCTACAGTATGTTGGAGCAAGTTCAGAGGTACAACATTCCAAAAGAAGACTCCAACATTCCATTCCACCGTCAATGGAGGACGGCCTACGGAACAGCAGTGAGTTACACACATGCATTCCACCCCTGAGCTCTCCCATAGGAAACCCCTGTGTCTGTCTGTCAGTTTTACATCAAACCGCAAGTAAACAAGCCGGGGGGGAGGAGGGGGGGGGGGGGCACACCTAACAATGCCTCAGGTATGCTAGCACAGGTTCAACAAGGGATATGCTAGCTAGAGAACACCTTGGAAACCTACCCCCCCCCTCTCTCTCTCTCTCTCTTTCTTTCTCTCTCTGTAGTTGTTTCTTCTCCACCTCCACTGAGCTAAATTGAACATGTGGAGGAAGAAAGGAGAGGAGTGAACTCGTTACATCAGAGAGAGAGGGAGAGGGAGAAGAGATGAGGTTTCGCTCCTCCTTTATGAGAGCAGAACAGACAGGGGAAGTACAGGGGAAGAAGCAGGCCAGGTTGCAGCAGCCAAGGACTCAAACCTTTTTTTTATTTTTTTTAAGAATAGAAACCATCTCCCCGAGATGAAAATGATTCCACAGCCAGCAGTCAACCAGAGATGAACGATCTCTGCACACGGTGAGCCGACACCGCTCATCACTTTGAGGTGTGTGTGTGTGCGTGTGTGTGCGCTCACGCATGTGTACGTTTGTTTGTAAGTGTGTGTAAATTTGCATACTTGTGTGTATATAGCGAGCACCAGCATACGCGTGTGTGCGTGTGTGTGTGTGTGTGTGTGTGTGTACACGTGGGGAGACATGTCTCTGCATCCCCTGCCTCTGGCGGACTATGGAGGGCAGCCCAGGGCCACCTGAGGTGAGAAAGAGTTCAGATTCTCTGAGCATGTCGTCCCTTGAGGACTCCGCATCGGGCCAATCAGCTGCCCCACACTGACCTGACCCCTTCCCTCCCTCCCCTCCACCTCCTCAGTCAGTCAGTCCTCCTGGGCAGCCATCTTTCACCAACCTCCTGGCCAGCGGCCAACTCGTTATTTACAGTATGCACTATGTACATATGCGACTAAGGACAAAGAAACACCATTCTGAGTATTGAAATGGCCCAGTGGGGCCAGGTGATGAGACACAGAGAACATAGTAGAATAACAAAGAAAGGCCCATTTACATCATTAAGACATTAACACATGAACAAGTGCTTCGCCGCAGATAATTGAGCGCCCCCACATCTCCTGGGCTGATTTCTCACTGCCCTCTGGAGCCCAGCAGAGCACACAGCACAGGCAGATGGTGGAGCAGCACATTCTGTGCACGTTACAATCCAGACCCTACGACGTTTACCTGCTGAACCGAAGGGAGGAGTATGTTCACAACCATGTGGGCTTCATGGTCCTCTGTGGCTCAGCATGGCGCAAACAACGCTTAGGTTGTGGGTTCGATTCCCGCTGGGACCACATATACTGAGAAATGTTATGCACTCACTGCGATGTAAGTCGCTTTGGATAAAAGCGGCAGCTAAATGACATATCAATCAATATCATTCAGGTTTTAGAGCTGACATCCAGTCCTGTAGTCATCCAGTCCTGTAGTCATCCAGTCCTGTAGTCATCCAGTGCTGTAGTCATCCAGTGCTGTAGTCATCCAGTCCTGTAGTCATCCAGTCCTGTAGTCATCCAGTGCTGTAGTCATCCAGTCCTGTAGTCATCCAGTCCTGTAGTCACAGCTGAACCCCTTATTCAACCCACTACTCCCATCGTGCTCAGGGCACTGTGTCCAGTGCAAACCCAATGCAACTACCACTTGGGGTTTTATTTTGACTGCTGTTTTCATAATGTCTGTGTAGTTTATGCGAGGTAGCTTTGAATGAAGCGCAACAAAGAGAGGACTGTGACATTATGAGACCAAATCAGACATAGACAGTCTGCAGGCGCCTGCCCCAGGCCCTTGCTACCATGACTCAGTGAGCTCTGAGATACCCACCAGGTAAACAAACAAAGAGAGGCGCACTCACACACTGCCAGAATGGAATGATAAAGGGAGATATAAATAATACATCTGAATAAAAGGGAGAAAGCTCCACCACCCAGTGGTATCTTCAAAGACAGAGACGAGGGATTTGTTCAGTTGGTCGTAGCCCCTGGCATGTCGGCTCATCACTCTCACCCTCTGTCGCTCACTCATTCTCTTCTCTCTCGCTCGCTACTTGCTCCTTCTCTGTGTATGCTAAGCAATGCTTGTGTTGTTGGTAAAGGTAGAGAGAGCCTAAGGGGTGAAGCACATCCGTGTTTTTCGAAAAGGCAGGAGTGGGATACACGGCACATGAATACAAAATTGTAAATAGTTAATCTAGCTTCAAAATCTCAATTGGGCCCCTTAGCTACATGGGTAACTGACACGTGTAAATCAGTATCTTAGTATGACTTAGATCGCAAATACTTGCATGTCTCTCATACAATCCCAGCTAAGGACGCAGGTTTGCATGACACCTTTACAAACATGCAGTGGTGCACATGCTGTCCTGCCAGAACAATAAGGGGATGTTTGGTAGTGCAAAAGATGACAAGCCTGCACAGGCCTGGGGCCTGTATTTGATGCTCGGTTCCCAGATCTCCTTGCATGAGCGGCTTCAGGTGAGTGTGTGATATTTCCATTTGGATAGGTGATGATGCAAACAGGGCAAACAAGATCCTGAAGTCCTACAGCAATGCACTCCCTCACTAAAATTATTATTAAAAAAAGTGTGTGGATGTTCAAATGAACCTGTGCTATTTAGAGACAAATATTGGCAAATGATTCGGTGAATATCGATTCAAAATAATTTAAAGATAATAATTATTATTATTATTTAAAATACTATGGTTTGCCGATTCTGAAATGAATCGGCTGTCCACTGAAGAGGTTATTTTGCCATCGAACTTCCGAAATGGATCACCACCGCAAATAGGAAAAGTCATAACAAAAACATCAGCAGCTAATACACGCATACAAAAGCCTTCATCTAATGTCAGCTGTTATAATACACAGAAATACTTATTTTCATTAAATTGAAGCCGATTACACAAATTGAAACTATCATAATCAGCCTTTGTTCGCTCTGTCTGTTAACTCGGTCCTGAAATAATTGCTGCGCTCAAAATTTCACTTGGGTTTTTAAAATGGTCACACAGTCAAATTCCCGACACCATTTTGAGCCGCACGTCTCTTTACGAATAGCCAAGCTGCTGCTGCATGAGTAGGGGAAATGTATAGCCGGGACAAGAGGTCGGCGGCAATTCCTCTGCACTCGCTCTGTGAGACACTGTCACGTTTTATAATGCATCCTTGAGATTCAGTCGGTGCTCTGTAGCCTATAACACCCGCAATAACATTATTGAGGACACATCATCCCACATTGTTACACACTTACAATGCATGTCTCTTGTTATCTCAGCCCAGGACCTAGTAAGCTTACAACGTGTATTCATGTATAATATTTTCCACCGTGCATGTCCATTACATTTTTTATAGATGCATAGCAGAACGAGAAATGTACGTTATAAGGCAACATCAGTCTATAAAACTAGTAACCCGTCAGGAAATCATACTCACCAAATATCCAAAGGGATGTAAATTGTGTTGTAGTGTCTTTATTTCTATGCCGAGTGCTGTGTTGTCACTATTTTCCCTTGTTCAATGCTGGCGGTTTTCTCCAAGGTTCGCTTTGGTGGTTTCTCATAAGCGGCGTTGGTAACATCGACATCCACACAAAGTGGGGGGATGGGAATATTGAGAGAGAAGGAGGGGTAACGGAGGGGGCAGTAAAGCTTGCAAACACAAGGGGAGGAGGACTCCTACGTGACAGTCAAACAGGGACCAATACAGCACCACTCACTCTATCAATCATCAGTCTCAAGTTCACTGGAGTTGGATTAACATTTAGAAAATGATGGCATGATCCTTGATTAAACCTTGTATGATTTATGTGGCCTCACATTTCTGTATGCAGACAGCTCTACTGTAATGTGAAATATATGACGTTTTTAAAAGAGCTTGAGGTCCACTCTGTGGAAGTGCCACATTTCACCACAGAGCGCTTTTAATGTAGGTTATAGAGACATATTTGAAACAAATGGAAATATTCAACCTTTGCCAGGTTTGGGTGTGATGCACACATTTCAGACATGTTTCCCTTGGATGAGCATTATCTCTTGGTAATCAAAAACCTGTATTACTACTAATGTCTCTATCATTCAAGCTGATCCCACGAACATTGAGGGGACTGAGATAAAATCTGACAGAAATGTCAAGTCAACCACATTAAAAGTTCACTTCTGAATGCACCACATATAATCAGGGTTTATGTCTCCTATCAACAACTCCAAAAGTGGAGTAGACCAGCCTATTATCAACCTAAACCATAGATTCAACCTAAACCATAGCTGCGTACAAGCGCAAACCCTCCAACCTCTAACCTGGCCCAGACTGAGTGTTATATTTGAACATATGATGGGCCGAGATCATAAACATGTTATAACTCTGTGAAAACCAGTAAACTATTTATTTGAATACTTGTCGTGGACAAATCATGTATGCATAACGACAAAGTATTGCTGTCACTGTGCTTGCTAGTTAACATTTTTGTTCTTAGTTTTTTACTAATTGTTACTGTAAAAGCCGTAATATGGATAAAGAGTTGAGTCTAATCCCCTCAACTTGTTTGTAAGGTGTACACAGGTGAAGTGACATGAGTGAAGCCAGTGTCCACCTGAACAAGGTAAGAGTACTCACTCACCTCGAGTCCAATAACATGCCACCCCTTAGTAGTGAAATACAGAGCCAATGTGTGGCGTTCTTATGGTGGCTTTTCACACTGCTCTGTAAGTGAGATATGAGGCAGGGCAGGTTGAGGGATAGGGTTAGAGTAGGCCTGTTATCTTAAACAGGACAGGAAAACTGTGGGGTGTGTCTGTAAATAGTCTTACACTCAAAACATAGGGCTACTTTGTTGCCACCATTGGCTATTTTTTTTAGCATCTATTAGGTCTACTATATCCCCCACCCCTATGATGCTTATCAGAGGTTTTAGGAGAAGTTGTCAGTGTTGATGGGCTATGGTGGTTGACCATCTGATGTGGTGTGTTATAGCACACACTATGTCACTGTTAACTTGCTGGCTATGAGGAACAGTGTCAGTATCTGTGGTCATGGCTGGCTCATGGTCAGAATAGCATCACCTAGTGGCCATAGGATGTAAAGAAACTATAAATGGAGTCCCTATGTTGAAGGTCAAACCCAGAGGGAAGGAATCCAGTGTTCCCACCATTGATAAGGTTCCCACACAGTCATATCGCCAACATTCCAGTCACTGAGGCAATATATCATTAGAACATCTGGCAATATCTGTTCCACATCAGGATGTCCTTCATGTCTTGTACAGAATGACAATGGAAACTGAACCAAGCAAATCATGAATGAATCATCAACATGAATTCATATTTTGTCAGGTACATAAGGTATTACAGTATGATGAGCAGAATTCCAAAAACGCAATCAGAGAGTACAGTCATTGATGTTGCTTCTCCAGTCCTGCAGCAGCATCTATTCTCATTGGCTAGATTCATGCTGGTTTCCAGGTCAGCTCAATCTCACAACTAATACTACAATGACCTGAGTCAGTGACCATGATAACAGTTCCAGAAATAAGGTCAATATTACCTCAGCAGATTGACTCACTAGGAGGGAACAGACAGGAGTCTTGTAGTGAAGTTTAATATAGAGACAGGAGGATTCCCCGTTGGTTCAGTCTAATTCACCTTGTCATATCTACTGGTTTTACTTTGACATAATTGAGCGTTATTGTACATTTTGGACTGAAAGCACGTTTGCAAGTTTGTTATGTGTGTGTGTGTGTGTGTGTGTGATAAGTGAGTAAAATTCACTATAAACATGTTGTTCACTCACATTTCGTTTTTTTCAACAGATATATATATATATATATATATATATATATATATATACACACAATAAGACAAATGACAAAAGAAAAAGACTTAGTGAAAGGAGGAGGAGGAAGGAGATGTGAGAGACAGGAAGTGAGAACATTCCAGGCAGAGAAAGGATGAGTCAGTTGAGAAGGTGTGGCCAATCCAGGCCTTTAATCCCGAATTATCTAGTAAATCAGATCCCTCTCTGCCTCTCGCACCCAGATTACCTCACTGGGCCAGAATCAAAATAAACACACCGTCTCTCTGCCCCTCCAGAGACCTCCCCAACTCCTCTTCAGCCACAGTCCAGGGAATATTCTACAGCCTAGTTTGGTAAACACACTCCTAATCCTGTCTGGGTTTCCTCAGTGGATTATTTGGTTAAGGAACTGCAACACTGACAGCTCGCCAGACCTATGGCTCTGCTGAAGTCAGGCTGGATATGGCGACAGAGTGAGTAGCTTCTATGACTTAACCCTAACCGTAATATGGCATGTGGTACAGTTGTCCAACCTGTATGTCCAAACACATAGGGAATACACAGACAACAAGGAATTTATTCTCAATTGACCAATCCCATTTTCAGGTGTACACCCAGAGATAAACATAGCATAAGTAGTTGTGCGGGTAGGATGAGAGGGATAATGTATACATGTTGCTTTAGAATGCTTTGATTGAGTGTAACACCTCTTGTGTTTGCTTAGTTTAAGTTTGTGGCCCTGGGTGAGAATAGTGTGCTTTGTGCTTGCTCATCGACTCAACTGGCTTGGCAAGCCCCTCTAGAGTCTAGACTGACATGTGCAGCATCATGTCAATTGAGAGGGGACAGGAAATAGGGTAGAGAGGGGACAGGAAGAGACAAGAGATAAATAAAATGAGCGAATATTAACAAAGGGAGGATGGAAGGATCTCTTCATCTTAAGGGGAAACAATTATTCAATTCAGTGTAATTCAATTCAATTCAATTCAAATCAAACAACTTTATTTGTCTCCTTGGGGCAATTCCTACATAATGAACATGATCATGTCATGCCTAGAGTATTCTATAAAGAGATAGAACAGATTTCAACAGCTTTAATTAATACAAATACAGTACAAACAGGTTCAAGACTGGTAATAATAGTCATTATATACAAAACACAATAAGTGGAACTTACTGGAATCTAAACTGTATTCATAGCTTCCCTGCAATATTGTTGCAGGTGCATTTTAATTCTTAATGAGATCTTAATGTTTCTGGAAGGTGAACATTATGAAACTCCAATCCTAACTATGTTTACCCATAATCCAATTAGCTGTCTGTACTAGCGAATCAGTGACTCACTGAGGCCACAAGCCAGCCCCTGGGTATGCATATACTAGAGAAAACAACAACTAAATACACAGACCAATTATTAAAGACCAGGGTTTAATTTGCTCTGCTAACATGAGACCACTTCATTTGAGAGGAGTTCTGGTTGAGCTCATAATATAGGAATGGTTATGGCAAGTATGCTATACATGCCCCAAATACTTCATTATCACAAACTGCCAGCTTGTCAGATGCTGAATTTACCCATATATATCATGCATTAACTTTACCATCATTCCTCCACCCACTCCACCTCCATCTTCTTGCTAGCCTCTGTCCTCAAACGCTGGAAGTTGAACTGGTGTGACCTGTGGATTGATGGGAGCCTTGTCTTCTACAAGACTGAGACCAGGCGAGACTATCAGCACCGAGTGAGCCTCAAGAGCAACTGTGTGGATGTTGTGTCCGGTTTAGAGTGTGGAGGTGAGGAGGGGGGAGTCACTTGGGTGTGGGTGGGTGTGTGTGATACAAGTGTGTTACAAGATTAACCATTGGTGTGTATGTCTGTGTGTCTAACCCTGGTTGGTTGTGCTGCACAGGTGTGTGCCCCCCAGAGTGTCACCCCAGGGAGAACCTGCTGGTGGTGCAGCTTAGAGACGGCTCGATAGTCATCATGTGTGCCAACAGCGAGGACGAAGCACTGTGAGTTGTCCCCGTCCCGTCCCCCCGTCCTCCAGTCAACCCCTCTAGTATTCCCTCTTCTCTCCATTGTCTCCACCATTTCTTACTCAGTTTTCTTGTCTTCATAGAGCATGGAAACTGACACTGCTAGAGGCAAGACGGAACCCAGTAAGTTTAGTTTTCTGTCAATTAGAGGTTCATCCAGAGGACAACAAACACATCATGTGTTTGCTTCATCTATGTAACACCTCTGAATAACTCAAACCAGTTATGGAGTCATTTTGACAAAGCAACGAGTGCCACTCATCACACTCCGTGGACAGATGCCAAGGCAATATGCAATAGCAACACTTTAATGTCTTACCTCTTCTACTCAGGTGTTTACATACGACCCACACAACGACTCCTACCAGTCAGTCCCACTGGATGGCCACAGCACAATCTATATAACACCTGGATCAGGTGAGTGACCAGAGTGTCCATCTGATAGGCTCCTCTCCTTGTGTGATAGGGCAAGGGTATACTTTGCCTGCTCTTATATGAATCTCCTTCTCCTTCTTATTCTACCCCTCTGTCTTTCATCCTCCCTCTCTTTCAGGTACCCACCACGTGCTGATCCACAGAGACCCGTTCGATGGCATAGGAGAGCAGATGGCAATAGGGATGTTGGCTGGCATGGCAGCAGGTGCAGTGATGCGTTCTTTCCTCTGGATGCCCTTCTGGTTCTGCTGAGAGGGCTTCCACAGAACCAGACCATGTACCAGAGCTCCATCAAGGCTCTACTTCCACAAGCAGGCAGGCAGAGCTGGAGAACATCCAGGCTGCATATGGCTGTCGCTGTATGCCTCACTTGCTACAAACATTATTTTTTTTTATATTTCTCACATTGTATATTTTTTTCCTGTTCCAAGAATAAGGGTGCAATCTGGTATCTGGGTTCCATGATGCTGAGTATGTTTTGTCAGAATGTGTTTACATGTGTTTTGTCAAATTGTTCAGTGCAAAATCAATGAAAAGGCAATATGATGTATATTACACACACGATATATGTATAATTGTATATTATGTACGTTAAGCCCAGCATGTGTAGCAAAAACATTATCAGAACCAATATGATAACCATGGCTGTCCCAACTCTTAGTGTGTGTTCATAACTCGCTGCCTGAGATTCGTGGCACCCCATGGAGCGCTTGACTGCATGCCTAATGTAAGCATTATTCATATACTATTAAAGTTATGTTTTTATGCTCAGGCACAGTTTTTGATTTCATCTTTGAATGCAGTGCAGTTGTTATTGATCAAACAACCTGTGCCTATGAGACAGCTATATACTGTACATCTAGTACAGCAAGCATGAAAATACACATCACAAATAGTAGGCCTAAGTCATACAAACTGTAGTCTCTCAGGCGTCACAACCACAGGAGGCAAAGATACTCAGGTTATAACAGAGAGTTTCATAACAGTTTTAGGAAACACCACCAGAGAGAGACAGAGCACATATGAAATAGTACAGAACGCAAGTCAATAGCTTCTCATCCGTGAGAGGAGTTGGAAAGAGCTCTCAATACAGGAGTGAATTGAAAACTCAAGTTATATTCTAGAGTTCAGTTCATAGAGGGAGAGGTGTCTCCCAAGAAGTGTCTCTCCCTGCTCGACCGCCAAGGTTCCCAAGTTGTGGAAAAATGTCTGGTTTATCAGCTCATTCCAGACAACTATCAATGTCAGTGTTTTGACTGTTTAGCTTCTGTGATTTGACTATATGAGCATCACTGATCATATTCTGTTCATCTATGCGGTGCCTTTACTGAGAGTCATCGCAACACCAGCAGAGCTATCCCTCAAACATACAATACATGACAGGACATGAATGGCCTCAGGGATGATTCACTCTAAACACACATTTCTGTGAAGTGAATGGGGTCCAATTTCTGGTCACACACTAAACCCAACCCGCTTCCTTTATACTGGAAAGTAGGAAGTGAAAGTTGTTAACAACTGTGATAATGACTTAAAAAGTCGACTGGAGTAAAGGTATAGTTAATCACAGGAATTTGATTAAAAAGTGAACAATCCCTTATGGCCAATACCAGTTCTATATTGAGTTGTTACACACAGTTCCCTGCATAATTAATGGACAGTGAAGCATTTTCTCTTCTTTTGGCTTTACACTCCAGAAGTTTGGATTTTAATTGTTTCAAACAATTGCTTTGAGGTATTTGTGTACATATTGGTTTCACCATTCAGAAATTACAACACTTTGTATGCATAGTCCCCCTATTTCAGGGTACCTAAAAGTAATGGGACAATTGGCGTGACTGGTGTTTCTGGTAAATCAAGTGTGTTCCATCACATCATTTGTGGAGGTATAAGATAGCTGTCAATGTGTAGTGTTGATTCTAGCCTTTGGAGTTTGCTATTGGTGTCTGTCAACATAAGGACCAAAGCGGTGTCAATGAAAGTCAAGGAAGCCTTTATTAGGCAAAAAATAAAGAAATCCATATCCACATAGTAAAAACCTTAGGCTTGCTAAATTCAACAGTTTGGAACATCATTAAAAAGAAAAACACTGGTGACCTGAGCAATCGCAAACAGGCTGGTAGGCCAAGGTAGAATGGTGCTTCATCATACAGTAAGACAATGACCCAAAACATACTGCCAGCAACTAGGGAGATTTTCAGGGTTAGGTCAATCTGTCCCATCACTTTTGGGTACCGTACCATGAAACAGAGGGACTATGCATAAAACGTGTTGTAATTTCTGAATTGTGAAACCAATATGTACACAAATACTATCAAATAAAAGCTGAGAATCTCTACTTTAACTTTGTAGTAGTTGTTTGATTTCAAATCCGAACGTTTGGAGTGTAGAGCCAAAGGAAGAAAAATGCTTCACTGTGCCATTACTTACGCAGGGCACTGTATATGACATACATAGCCTACTGTGGAATTTCAAAGATATTGATCCGGAAACCAGAGGTCTAGTATGCTTCCATTCATACCCTTTAGAATGACCAGTTAACCAATTAATAAAAAATAATTACCAATTAATATTATATATTGATCACATAATATAAATGGTGTCATAACTGCCATTTGTGTCAGAGTTGCTCCATTTTGTTATTTAAAAAAAGTGTATTTGTATGAGGTGTATTTTATGAAGATACCTGAATTTGATGAACATAAACTCAGAATGACATGGCTGTTCCTCAGTGTCGTTTCACAAAGAAATGCAAAAGTTGCTGTCTAGACTTGGCCAAAGTGCAACATATCAGAGCAAAGTGCTGTCCTTCTCCAGCAGAGTAGAATGTGGCCGATAGTTTATTGTGATAACAAATCTCCCCCTTTTTCATGAGAAATTGTACTTTATAAATATAGCAGACTTCTGAATGAGCAGTTGTAAATGAGCAGAAAGTCATGAAATGAGGCTCAGGACAACAGAAACGGTGTTTACAACTGAAAGCAGTTGCATTGTGGGAGAAGAATGATTGACACGGCAGCCATCTTCCCGCTGGACGCCCTGTTCCCATTGTGTGAGAGCTAGTAAATACTGACACAGCCAGACAACCATAACATTTATTTCCGTGCGAAAAACGTAAATATTCACCCAAGGTAAGTAACAAATTTTAAGATATGTTTTTGTCTAAAACACTTAACTACAGTTTTATTTAAGTTTTAGATTTGTTTAACTTCATTTTCTCTCAAAATAACGTTTTATTTCGTCGGTGTAGAAATGGAAAATCGACTGCCGCGATGCCAGAGAAAAAGCCTTTCTACTTCCACTGGTCGAGGCAGAGAAAATTCCGCTCCACTTTCATGTGCATTTTTACTTCGCTCATACGCTGTAAACAAGCGTCGCTCTACGCCTAAAAGCGACTTTTTGAATACATATAGTTGTCTTCTTTGATCTTTGAATGTTCGTAGTCGTATGAATTGAGTAGTTTTTCGGAGATTTTTGAAAGTTTAGGTCCCGCTCTTTGCCTGTATATTGGTAGGCTCATTCGATTGCTTCTCTATCTGCGGCCATAATCTTGCGGTTTGAGGCGGGACTAGGGTTTATGTTCCCGCCCCTACGGTTTGGAGAATGTATTTTTATTGGTCGCCATCGACGACTGGATTGGATGTTTTCGGATTGGTAATCTGCATATTAGTCTGATTGGTTGGTTGGGATCTCGGTGTTTCTGGATTGGCTAGCTAGATGCTTAGGCTCTCTGTTGCTGGATTGCTGTTGCAGCGAGAACAAAACAGAAAGTTCTCATAATACAGGAAATACTGTCGTGAAATATTATAATTGATTGAGAATTGTGCCAATTTAACACAAACCTCAAATACTAACCAGATTTTTGCGATTCACAAATCCATTTACTAAATCAAATAAAGGGTGACCTTTTGTTTATTTTTACTCAAATGTGCAAAAACACATTAAAAATCTCACAGTAATCCTGACAGTTGTATTAATGACACATTTTTAATGTTCAGTGTTTTTCTTGTTTTCTTTCACAGGTGATAACTCGTCGCAATGGCTCGTACCAAGCAGACAGCCCGTAAGTCCACTGGAGGAAAGGCTCCACGTAAACAGCTGGCCACCAAGGCTGCTCGTAAGAGCGCCCCCTCCACCGGTGGAGTCAAGAAGCCCCATCGTTACAGGTAAAGCCCCACCACAACCCCCCAAGTCCCACCCCACCACAACCCCCCAAGTCCCACCCCACCACAACCCTCTAAGCCTCACTTGTCCCACACACACTACAAGCGAGGCTCTCATGATTAATTAACTATCCATTATTGAGGGACTAGCTGTCCATTTATGATGTGCAGGCAGGACTGTTGATTCCAGGAATAAACCAGGATTGTGTGTTTGTTTCAGGCCTGGTACCGTGGCTCTGAGAGAGATCCGTCGGTACCAGAAGTCCACTGAGCTGCTGATCCGCAAGCTGCCCTTCCAGCGCCTGGTCAGAGAAATTGCTCAGGACTTCAAGACCGACTTGCGTTTCCAGAGCGCCGCCATCGGAGCCCTGCAGGTGTGTGTGTGTGTGTGTGTGTGTTAGCTCTGCCCTCCCAACCTTAGCCTTACTCTACTGCTAAAACTAAAATGTATGTATATGGTGACATATACACACACACACACATAATACTGCAGCCCAATTATTTTTTTTCCCTGATCCCTTGTTCTCTCTCTCTCTCTCTCCCTCTCGCTCTCTCTCTCTCTCTCTCTCTCTCTCTCTCTCTCTCTCTCTGTCTGCAGGAGGCCAGCGAGGCGTACCTGGTGGGTCTGTTTGAGGACACCAACCTGTGCGCCATCCACGCCAAGCGTGTCACCATCATGCCCAAAGACATCCAGCTGGCACGCCGCATCCGCGGGGAGCGTGCTTAGATGCCGTCGCCCCCGCCCCCCCCCCCCTCTCTTTTTCTCTTAAATGTTTCACCTATGTTCTCTCTTTCTTTAGCTCTTGCTGTCCCAGCCCTCACTCCCCAATGTTCCCCCCGAAAACCCGTCCCAGTCACTCCCTGCCCCCCCCCCCTGTTTTCTTGGTAGCGTTTAGAGTAACAGTGATTATGATGAGATAGAAACGTGTTGAAGTCTCGTCTCTCATAGTTTTGTCTTCAGCAGATGTTTTAGGGTACCTTTTTCGTGCATGTAATAGGTGTTTCTGATCAGACACACACACACACACACACACACACACACACGCGCACACACACACACACATATATACATACACACATACATACATATCCATAAATACACACACTTAGTGTATGTTTGTGGGCCATGTCTCAGCAAGCTCATCTGCTCGACCAGGAGGTTTGACATGAGTCTTCCGGGTAAAGCATTAGGCGAGGTGTGTGTTTAGTCACAGGTACAGTTCTCCTACACAGACACAGGTGGTCCGACCAGAGGGGCTTCGCCCAGGGGCTAGTCTGCTTAAGGGGAGCGGCAACTTCCACAGCAGGGTGCTACTAAAACTAACCCCAGGGCCTCTGCTTTGTCTGACCACACTTCTCCCCCCTCACCTGCTCCGTCCCTCCATATATACCTGGAGTTTCCTCTCCTTCCAGCCCACCTCCCTGGTCCCCCTGGTCCCTATCCACCCAGCCTCATCCCTCCACCGACCCCCCCCACTCACCCCGCTTTTACATCTATGGTGGAAGGATGGTTATCTCTGACCATCTAATTGATCTATGGAGCAACATTAGTCTGTTGGTGTGTGTGTGTGTATATGTGTGTGTGTGTGTGTGTGTGTGTGTGTGTGTGTCGGTGAACTCTGATCAGCCAAGCAAATTGTATTCAATGGCAAGTATCTCTTGGTTACTTAAAATGTTGATGATTTACTATCATTGTGGATATGGTGTCTATTTTTTTTTTTAATAATTCATACATACACATCTATTATTTTTACCTCTGCCAGAGACATCTGATTAAAGAAATGATTTACATTGACAACATGGCAAACTCATGTTTTTTACAAAATCAGGAAGGGCTTCTCGGTTTCATAAGAGAGCTCCTATTCCAATGGCAGCCACATGGGGGCGATATATACCAGCTCCACTCACTATAAATCTGTCATTGTCCGTGATGCTATACTCTCAATTTGATCCTATCGCTGTCTTCTTAGATTGCATTAGAGTTGTCACATTAGAATGTTGACTTTGTTGTGAGAATTACTCTGCACGTTTGGGTTCTCTCTCTTTCACTTCCTATGTAGCTCAGACCATAGAATCTGTCCATTTCTCAAATTTGTGATACACGATATAACCTCATGTTTGTTTTCTTATATATTTTTTCTTATTCCTCAAGATTTTCAGATGTTTAAATAAGCTGATCTTTGTATTTTCCAGATTTCTCATATTATGGTGGTAATAAATAGATGTTACACAAAATGTATCTGTTGTTTTCTTTCATTTGCTACAAATGTGTTCACTGTTTACTAGTTCTGTGGTTAGCAGTATGAGAAAATGAGAAGCACCATGCATGATATTTTAGTGATAAAAAAAAAAAAAAGAGGTTAAACCACAGATTTGAGTCAGTGGTGGCACATTGGATTATTAGATGGATTTGTAGAACATTATGTGAAAACCACGAAGGCCCAGGTGAAATCAGGTTTCCTGTTATGTCAGATTTAGTTATTTATTTGGTTATGTCAGATCTGCATCTGTGTGCAGAGATGCTATCCCTCCTGTAGTTACAGTGCCTGACCAGGTGAGGGAGGCATTGAACAACAGTAGCTCAGAATTATGGTACAGCATCACTCACCTGGCAGCCATGTCGCTGTTATAGAACTCGGGACCCTTCACTAAAGAAACGTTACAACTGTTGAATGATAAAATCACGATTCACTCCAAGCAAGAATAACCCTGCTGGAACACTGCTCTATCCCCCGAGCAGCACGTAGGCCAGCTAGGCCTACCATACACAATTACACATGTACACATAGTTTAACCAATGGTTGTGTGCCACGTCATTGACTGCAGTATGTCAGTGCCCTGTCCTGTCCCATTTCTCGACGCTACGACCTGCTGTCTGAGCACTCCCACCCTTTAGAATGACGTGTTTCCAAGTCCACAAGGCCGCAGTCCTGACATTTTCCATGACACTCATTACATTAGTGCGCGATCGCGCCCTCACGCACTTTCTAAAAATGAAATGGGACACCCTGACCCTGCACCCTCTGAGATTCACACGTGAACCCACACGATTGCAAGTGTGGAGAATTGGACTGGGGCAATAGTTTATATTTTATATGATGCACCATGAGATCTGACAGGGGACATAGCCTGATTATGGTGAAGACATTGAGTGAAGTCTGTTCTTCAGTCCGGGTAACATCTTTGTATATCAAATATGTTGATTGAAGTTGAGTGTGTTCCCCATAACCCAAAGTATTTCATAGTGTTGTGCCCCGGGTAAACATATGTCAGTGCCACTCATACATATCTTCTCAAAACCACTATAGTGTGGGTTCCAATTATACCCAATATGGGTTTGACACATAGGATGGAAATTAACGCATCCTAGGTATACACACATTTTACAACAACAAACAAGCTATGACAATCCTCACTGCAAACTCAGCTTTTTCTGGTAAATTGTGTGAGAAATGATGTGAGAGTACGGGTTTGTGTTAATTGAATTGAGTTTGAGGTGTTGAGCTTGTTCATGTGGTTTGCATCAGAGAGGGAGAAGAAGTTGAGGAGTTTACTGAGAGTCTGAGTGACCACATAAGGATGTTATGGATATATGAAAAGCTGGGTCACTGTTTAAAAAGATAACATAGAAATTGTACACGTCCTTACATTACTTTTATGAGATAAATGATTACTTCAAGGAAAGGAAGAAGGAAGGAAGGAAGGAAGGAAGCCATTTCGCCTCAGCAAGTATTAGATCAGAACCTGTGTTTGTCTTTGTGTTCACCTTCCCCAAGGTCTGGGTGATGATGTCCATCCCCCACCACATCTGCTCCTCTCAGGGATTACAGGACAAATGTCTGTCTGAAACTCCCAGTGCTGATGGGCAGATTACAACCGCATTGCACCCTGTGAGAGAGATTAACCAATCAGGACACAGACAGAGAGGCAGGGATTAACCAATCAGACCACCGAGAGGGAGGGCAGAGAGATTAAACTGGTGCAGAGTGGGATTAGGGGCAGAGTTGAGTGCGTAGAAACGCTTCAAAAAATCTCTCTATTTTCCTCTTACTTCTGAATGTTTGATACTGTGTACATTTAAGTAGCACCTGACTTGGTTGAGGAAAAGAATGGGGTTGGATCGTGTATTGCAAAGCGAATTCACTTGTATGTTATTCATTAAATTCTGTTCCAACAGTGTTGCTGGGTAAATAAATAGGCCATGTGCTATGTTTCCCATTTGTTCAATCTGAAGGTACTGTAGTTGTAATCTGCCACCTTCTGAGACATTTCAATCTAAGATTACAGTTTAAAATGTGGTGGAATCCACATTTTGCCAAGTCTTTATTCTAAGACACGTTTATAAACATTTAAAAGATACCCTTTAGCTGAAGATAGAGACATACCATGAGAGTGGGATGGGGCTATGGATTAAAATTTATGCAGCAACAAACAATTTGTGCATCTCTGTTGTGACTTAATTCAGTCTGGTTAAGCGGTACAGCTTTTACTCTACAGCTTGAATCATTGTGTATGTACAGACACGCACACATACACACACACACACACACACACACACACACACACACACACACACACACACATGCGCGCACACACACAGACATACACACACACACACACACACACACACAAGCACACACACACACACACACACACACACACACAGACATACACACACACAGACCCCCATACGCATGTTGTACACAAACACGCTCACAATCAAGTATAGACACACATATTTCTACTTGGTCAAATTGCATGGCTGTAACCAGGTCGACTAGGGATTATTGAGTTGTCAGAAGAGTCGGGGAGAGGTGAAGTAGTGGGGGTGTGGAGGCAAAGGGGAGGGGGTATAAGAGGTTGCAGGGGGGGAGAAGAGGTGGGTGGGGTGAGATGGGATCAGATGGGGGTGGGGTTGGGGGGGTGGGGGCAGATAATAAAGAGATACTTTGTATGAGCTTGAGGGACAATAGAACGCTTGTCACAAATGATACCCTTGAGATTGTTTAGTCTTTGAGAGAAAAAGGGAAAAAGTTGCTCGTTTTTTAAAGGATGGGGAGAAAGGACAGTTGATCTAAAAAGTATTCTTTATCAAAGCAGTTTAGGTTCAGCAGTAAAAAAAATTATCATGTCACATAATGTGCCATTTCGGTTGGGTAGAGGCCTAGTTTTTATGTAATTGAAACCATTAAAGGTGGAGAGGGAGAGACATGGACAGAAAGAGAGACAGAGACAGGACAGAGAGGGAGGGAGGCAGAAGGAGATAGAGACAGAGATGGTAGAGGGAGAGAAGGAAAGAGAGACAAACATGGGGGAGAGAGGGAGGGAAACAGAGGGGGACAGGGGAGTAATCCTGACTAATTCACTTAGGGCATTGCTGAAGGGACGGTAAGAGGATTGGGGCACTCCCACAATCAGATCAGCAAAAATAACCGATGGCTTGATGGACTAGAGAGAGCCATGTGGGTGAGCACTGCTGAATATGTGGCAAACAGAACCGAAACCAGAACCAATACCAGAGACACGTCAAATTCTTGTGAAGTTTACTGCTACAGTAGTCTTCCTGACTTGAATGAAGTTAAGTGGTCATCTGACTCACACATACTGAACCCAGAATGATTCCGAATCGTAACACATTCAAATGCATAATGCAAAAATCCCTGAGTCCACCAAAATGTCCAGTGACAGCCAAACCTAATAAAAAAAAAAACATCACTCAAACTAATTACAATGATCATCACAAAAAACTGTAGATTCAAAGTAACTTTAATATTTCACACAACAAAACAAAAGTTTTTTTTTTTAATTCAAAATAGAATAGAATGATGCTAGCCTAACACCATAATAACACATTAGCTCCAAAAGCCTAAAAGTAACCAAATGAAAACCTAAATTTAAGCATACAATGATAATTAACTTACTAAACTCAAATTAACACTGATGGTCCTTTCGGAAAGAGAAAAAAATAGAGAGTAAGACAATATCAACACTCCTTGCAATTGCAGTCTCTCTTCTTTCACTTGATCTATCATTGTGGGTCTTGAAAACAATGCTCAAGCCATCAACAGCAAAGAAAATACGTGAATGATTATGAGTATGGGATCGCTGTGAAAGTTTTGGATTCTCTTGATTCACCCATCGGAACCATGGGCTGTGTGTTCGTTTTCAGGTTGAGTCACGCGTAAGGAGTAAGGAGGCTTCACTAGTGTCTCCTGGTCTCTCCTCTCCTTTCTCCCCTGAGTGAAAGACTTCTAAAGGGGTTGTTTTAAAAACCGAGTTTACAAATGAGAAACTCTGTCAGTTATCAGTTGATCCTATCTCGCGAGGTATTCATTTATACATGTTGACTCTTCACCTCCCATTCCCTCTTCTCCTCTCTACAGAACCTGGAACTTCCAGGAATTCTGGTCTTTGTGGTCCAGACAATCCATTGTGCTGAAGCCCAACTTCCAGGCCTGCTGGTCTTTGTAGTCCAGGCAGTCGACGGAGGTGAAGCCCAGGGAGGAGGCCGTGCCGTAGCCCTGGGAGGAGAGGGAGGCAGGGGACTGACTCAGGGAGCCCCCCATGGAGGGCACGGTGATGGGGCTGAGGGCGCCCCCGGTGGCTGACAGCTGCGAGTGCATCGGGGACAGGTAGGCGCTGCAGTCCAGGCCGGTGAAGTAGGAGGAGGTGCCTGCATAGCCCTGGGTGTAGGAGGGCTGGCCGTAGCTCATGGGGTAGGCGGAGGGCCTCTGCATGCAGGGGGCAGAGGAGGAAGCCAGGGGGTCAGCGAGGGGCGAGATGGCCGGGCTCCAGATGGACACGGCTGCATTGCCTTGGTTGGAGCTGGGGGCCAGGGTGGGGCCTGACGGGACAGGGGAGGGGCTGTAGGACCCTGTGGGGTTACCCGTGGGGTCAGGGCCGCTGGGCTCCTGGGCTGGCGATGCCTTCTTTTTGGGTGGGCGGGGCTTGGACTGGCCACTGCTCTGTTGCTGCTGCTGACGGCATTTGGCACGGCGATTCTTAAACCACACCTGCAGAGGAGCAAACACACACGAACGATTTAAAACCATGTGCCCATAATTGTACAGTCCTACCTGAGAGTATGTGCCACTCAGCCACCTAGGTGTTATTATTTCTCCTAAATAAAAGTATGCAGTGTATCCTATTTCACCTGGTCAGGGATGTATACAGAATGATGATAACCTGGACAGATGTATCTCGCAGTGGAGGCTGGTGGAGATAGAAGGCCACCAAAGGCCTCCACCAGCCTTCACTGGTATGTTGTGATCACCTGTGTAGGTATGTTTAACTGAACCTCTCTGCATGGCATGGTCATAGACATACTGACATCGACTGTTGAGACTCGAGCAGCCACACGTTAGGACATCCTTCTACTTGACCCTATGTGGTCTTCCACATATTTAATGGAAACATCAGTCGCGTGGTACCTGGACACGTGACTCAGGCAGGTTGATCTTGAGGGCCACCTCCTCCCTCATGAAGATGTCGGGGTAGCGGGTCTTGGAGAAGAGTGCCTCCAGGATGTCCAGCTGGGTGCGGGTGAAGGTGGTGCGCTCTCGACGCTGCTTCCGGGGAGTGGCTGAGAAATCCAGAGATACAGAGACTGTGTGATAATAATGGTAATGATGGATTGCATTAATGTAGCGCAGAGGGAGGCTGAAGGGAAGAGAGGCTATCTGTCACTCATTCACATTGACATCAGATAACATGTTCATAACCACTGAGATTTCGTCATGAATCTGCTGTCTTTTGAGTCATTTACATTGACATTTTTGACATGTTAGCAGACGCTTTTATCCAAAGCGACTTTACAACTATTTATTTCAACTCAAAGATCATATTATTCATCGATCACTAGACAAGTAAACTGAAGAGAAACTCCTATAGCTCTCAGCCCATGATTGCAATTTAATAGAAAAAACTACAATAAATCAGACCAGGATGCAATTCTGCAACCAGCAGATAGAGCACAAAAAAAGTATTGTAACATTATGGTGGTCCATTATGGTGGTCCACTACCATGGCAACTATCGTGACAGAGTGGTATATGTGGTTACATGTTGGCGACAATAGAAGGCTAGTGGTGAGGAAGGCTCATTATAGCAAGAGATATATCAGTTTAAGTGTGAAACAGTGTGTGTAAAATTCACACTCTCTCATCAGTTATCCATGGACTGGTTTTGTTAATTTGTTATTCTTTTTCAGAGTGATTTGTACCGAATTCTGTTCTTGTTTTTTGTACAATAAATACACATTATTATCCGGGTATTATTATTATTACTATTATTATTAATATTATTAATAATAATATCATTATTATTATCATTACATTAAGTATTGTTAATATTAGCCTAATATTAATAGTAATATACATATTCATATTATTATCATTATCATTATTCCATTCTGCTAACATCCTTGTAATAAATGAATATTAACGGGATCTTCCGGCGCATCACTGCGCATCAAACATTTTATTTTCAAATAGCCTAGCCCGACTGGAAATAAACCAAACTGTATAACGAAGAAATACAAATGAAATGATACTCACATGGGTATGCAACAGTAGTGTGTAGCAGGTCCATCCCGGGGCCAGGCAGGTTTAACCCGTTCATGCCGTAATGGGGTTGCTTAATGTAAGACATCATCCTTGCGCTGGATGTTAAGTCCTTTTGCTCACTGGGTTGTTGCTGTTATCAGACACAAACGACCTGGGATGGTGTTTTCTCAGGGGGACTATTGCCCTCTCTCGGTCCTTCTTGAAGTTTCTGGTCCAGCTCCTGCTCTCCTCTCCACCTGATGCGTAAGTGGAGCGCCCGGGATGTTTCCAAGCAGTTTTTCTCTCTCTTTCTTTCTTTTCTCTCCTCTTCCTCACTTTACTAACCCGATTTGATCACAAAGCACTTGTACTGCGCTCCTGAATTCAGTTGCACACCGCAGTTTAGGGCCTAATAGAGCGCGCCGACTTCTATTTTTGCGGGCGTGGTGCAGGTGAAGAGGCGCGTGCTGCCTGTGCGCTCGGATGAGACCGCTACACTGAGTACTTACACAGACAGGGTCAGCTAATTAGAAGTGTGAAGTAGAGGCACGCAACCCCTCCCTTCTCTCTCTCTCTCCCTCTCTCTCTCTCTCTCTCTCTCTCTCTCTCTCTCTCTCTTTCTCTCTCTCTCTCTCTCTCTCTCTCTCTCCCTCTCTCTCTCTCTCTCTCTCTCTCCTATCCCCATCCCACTTTAGTAATCAGAAGTCCCTTGCAAATGACAAACACATTTGTAGATAGCCTATTATTTCTTTCTGATTTACCATGCCATGGCTAGGCCTAACCTACTCGTTGTCATGCTAGAACCGTTTAGTGTTTGGTTACTAATTCGTTACGTGTTACAAAATACAGGAATATATGAATGTATTATAATTCATATAATTAATACAAGTATGTATTAATAATTATATGTTGTAATATGGCCTATGTGACATTTTCGGGATAGCTATCCCGTTTACTGAAAGCTATCCGTTCTGATATAATAATAAATTGAAGCTTTTTTAAAGAAATGCCTTGTATGCTCAAAGTGTTGGAGGCCTTCCTACTCTCAAGAAAGGAAACTTTGATATTCAAAATGTTATTCACAGTTGTGGGCAATCAACATTTGACAAACAGTCACTCCTCTAACTCCTGGTTGTCTAATAATTTTTCAACCATTGCCATATTAGGAATAGGAACACATTAAGCTACACATAAAGCCCATTACCCCAGCAAAAATACGTATTTCCCGTGACAGAATAATCAACAACGAATATAATATTTTCGGAAATAAAAAATCCTTGACCAACCACATCCCTTAGGATTTTCAATTGATAAATAAGAACTGTGTTATTTTATGAAAATGGTATACTTGACTGAAATATAATAACTTTATTTAAAATTTTAAAATTGCACACTTTATGCACCAAGGGCAAATGTCTGAAATAACAGCTACATATCCTTTATATGTAATGTCAGAAAACTACTGTTATGAGTTCAGTGTTCTTAAATTACAGCACATTATACATGATAGCCGCTGTATTTCCACTGTAGCCAACATCATTATTGTGGGCTGTAGATTATTTGCGTCTTTGCAAAAGTTCAAGGTAGAGCAGACAAACTGTATCACAACATGATCAATTCAAGCATTTCACACATTGACAGATCATCAACAGATTACAGTAAACTGTGATAAACCAGTGCCATAAACCAAATACACATGCACACACACACATGCACACACACACACACACACACACACACACACACACACACACACACACACACACACACACACACACACACAGATGCACAAACACCCACAAAGCTCATTTGATTTATCATAATATGCTTTATCTGAAAAGTAAGTATCTTATCTCCAGATAAAGGGAGGAAAGAGGGAGCAATCCATTCAGTGGTAGAGAGAGCGAGGAGGATAATGGGAATGAGCTACAGTATTGGCCCAAAGAGAAAAAAAAGGATTGCAAAGTTTGGATAGATAGGACAGAAAGACAGAGAGATAGTATGACAGAAGTGTGTGCTGTAGGTGCAGTATACAGATGTTCTAATAGACAGATGCTAAGGTGTAAAATGAGGGGAGACTTTTGTCGGATGTATAGGCCTACTGTGTCTCAACTGCTGCAGCTAAAAAAAGGACTACAGAGACATCTACACTACAGAGACGTACGGAAGGAATAACAAGACTCATGGACCAAGAGAAGATGGGACCCTGGAAATCCTGACATGTTTTTAAGGACAAACACTATTGAGTGAGAAAACAGTGAAGTTTTGTAACAGGGGTACTGTAGGTTTGGTAAATACTTTGAATTCTGAGTATAGCAACTATTCATTGACTGTAATGTGACTATACTTTAATATAATGTTTTTTGTTTGCAGTGACTATGTATCTGTTTGTGTGTGTGTGTGTGTGTGTGTGTGTGTGTGCGTGCGTGCGTGCGTGCGTGTGTGTGTGTGTGTGTGTGTGTGTGTGTGTGTGTGTGGGTGTACTGGTGCCAAGATATTGGTTCCAGTTAGTAGTTGTTGAATTCAAACTAAGGCTGTAACTTTATTTTAAAGTTATTTTATAGATTTTGACTTACATTTTGTGGACAGTGGTGGATGAACTTTTGGAGCAAGATTTTATTTTGAGGGTAGTGGTTTTGGGAAATATAATCTTATGTAAGTCAAGATTTGATAAGCTGTCAATCATTGTACATTATAAAACGTTTGGGTCATTTTTTTGATTAAAAGTTAGATATTCAATTTCCTGAATACGAGTCAACAAATCTTCAGTACATAGCCACACATGATACAGATAGATTGTGGAACAGATAGTCCTGCAGCTGCAAGAGCAATTAGGGAAGTAGGGAAGAGGACTGAGCCTCCATAATCCGACCTCGGCCACATGCTGCCACGTGTCCCACCCCCCGGCACACACCCACACACCCACACACCCACTCACCCGCACGCACACACACACACACACACACACACGCACACGCACACGCACACCCACACCCACACACACACACACACACACACACACACACACACACACACACACACCAAATTATACAATAGATGGTACAGTAGATAGTCCAGATCAGACTGAGTTAGATAAGAGAAAGAGCAAATGAGGGTGGAAAAAGAGAAAAACAGAAAGATAGGAGAGGAGAGTATGAGATAGGGACAAGAGGAAACAGAGGGAAGAGGGGGAGGGCAAGAGATGTATGGATGGAGAAAGAGAAGCAGGTGAAGGGGTAGGAGGCAGAGGGTGGAGGAGGGTCCAGGCCATGTCTCCACTGACACACTGCAGTGGTTAATCCAGATTAGAGTGTCTAAAACGAGTCGGCTAAATCTGCTGGCCAGCCAGTAATACAGAGACTGCTGTCAATCCCAATCACTCACACACACACACACACACACACACACACACACACACACACACACACACACACACACACACACACACACACTAATCTCTTCTCCGCAGACCTGGTGCACCACCAGCGGCTCAGGACAACAACACCCCATTCCCCATCTACCCAGTCAGGAGATTCCAGCTGGCCCCACAACACTGGAGCCCCATGGATTCACCCCAAGAGCGTTTACACATGGCAGGTCAAACCCAGGGACAAGTCTATGTGTCTATAGAGTCTCTACACTGGGAATGTGCCAATGAATTAATGAAAGAAATCTTACAATTATTGGCCACATTTCTTGAAATAATATTCAGCTTTTAAAAACAGTTCACACGTTCCCCTAAACAGTTAACACATTTTCCAAAACACCACATTTCTTTTACAAAATGCACTGCAACTTTAAAAATGCAGTACAGAAATGAATCAGTTCTGTTTGTCAACCCTAACTCAATTGAGTTGTGTGTCTTATGTAAAGAGTTTTGTTAACTGGTTTGCAAAAAATGTTACCGTGCTGATGTATGAGCAATCGAGAAAAACTGTAAAAGTGAAAACATACATAATGCAACATTTTCTAATAGCGACAATTGTGAGCGTATCCTTGTAAACAAACAACATTTAAAATAGGTACTGTATGTAAAGGCCAGTGTTTGACCACAACACCAGATTTTAGAAATCGCTTTGTTTGGACCAAAACAGCTGGGACAGGACATTTTGCCATAAGTCTCCTCCACAGCAAATTAAATGCATGTTCAATAGGATTTAAATCTGAAGATTGACTTGGCCAGTCAACAATTTTCCACTTTTTGGGCCTGAAAACCTCTGTAGTTACTATGGCAATATGTTTTGGATCATTGTCCTGCTCTATGATGAAGTGCCGTCCAATGAGTTTGGAGGCATTTGCTTGTACTTGGGCTGACAAGATGTTTCTGTACACTTCAGAATTCATCCTGCTGCTGCTGTCAGCAGTTACATCATCAATGAAGACAAGTGAGCCAATTCCAGTGGAAACCATACATGCCCAAGCCATAACACCCCCTCCACCATATTTCACAGATGAGGTGGTATACTATGGATATTGGGCAGTTCCTTTTTCCTTATCTATGGCACAGTTGTTTTGGGTTTTTTCTTAATAATGGTAAGCATTATTCGGTAGAAGTCTTCCTTGGCCTACCTGGCTGTTTGCTCACCAGTGCTTTCTTTCCTTTTAGTGATGTTCCAAACTGTTGATGTTGGTAGGTTTAAGGTTTTGGCTATGTTTCTGTTTTTTTTTTCGTTTTTTTTTTCTGATATCTCAGCCTCATAATGGCTTCACTGACATTCATTGATGCCTCTTTGGTCCTCATGTTCACAGACACCAATAGCAGACTCTAACCCTAACCCAAAGGCAAACACAAAGCCTAGAATCAATAATAGACATTAAGAGCTCTCTTATGACAAAAAGAAAGAACCAGAAACACCTGTCAAGCCAATTGTCCCATCACTTTTGGGTACCCTGAAATAGGGAGCTATGCATAAAGTGTTGTAATTTCTGAATGGTGAAACCAATATGTACACCAATACCATCAAATAAAAGCTGAGTCTCTACTTTAACCTAATAGTAATTGTTTGATTTCAAATCCAAACTTTTGGTGTAGATGCTTCACTGTTCCATTACTTATGCAGGGATACTGTATATGTGGGCATCTCTGTGTGTGTGTGTGTGTGTGTGTGTGTGTGTGTGTGTGTGTGTGTGTGTGTGTGTGTGTGTGTGTACGTGTGTGTGAGTCAGAGGATGTTGTCTGAGGTGACAATCTAGATGACTGATTGTAGTGGACAGTAATCCTGCTGGGAGATTAGACAGGTGGTATTAGGTGAACCAGGAGTGTGGCACAGCTATTCCTGAACTGAAGGAATATAGACCAACAGGAACTCTCCACTGTATGATCCCTCACAATGTACAAGACTCAATGACGCACATGGGATAGCAGAATCATTCTAATAATGTGTGAGATGGTGTAGCCAACACTACCTACTATAGCTGACACAGAGCTAGACACACACAGATAGGTTGCATAGTTCAATACTGAGGTGTAGTCTGATATCTACGGGGATCTACAAGGTATAGTTTGCCAATACAAAAACGTATCTTGTCATATTGCTGTGTTTCATCGTAGTACAACACCAGCAACTGTGTATTGGTATGACCCTGTGGTGTGGGACTATGGCTAAGATGATGTAGGCCTGACAAACACAGTGAGTCTGATATTCAATCAATCAATCAAGTTTATTTGTATAGTGCTTTTTACATAGACAAATCTCACAAAGTGCTTCAACAATATGATCTAACACCAAATCATAGACCTGCAGGAGTAAGCCAAGGAAAAAAAATTCCCCAGATGGGTGAAAAATATAGGGCACAGTGGCAAGGAAAAACTCCCTCAGAGGAAGAAACCTTGAGAGGAACCAGAATCCAGGAGGACCCATCCTCCTCTGGCTGATCAAATGCTGAACAGTAGCAGTAACTAATGTGGAATGTGGAATATGATAAGTACAAGAGGACAATAAGATTAGAGGCTGTTGCAAACTGAAAAACGGATACATTAAACAGTATGAGAGAATCAGCATAAAGCAGGTGGTCTGAGGCCCCCGGCACATCTAAAATACATATAAAGGACAAGGACAGCGCCCACTTACACCGTATCTACCCTGTGCTGGATGGACTGTCCTGGAGCCCCAAAATTCACCACCATGGTGTCAGCAGTGGAATAGCACTACCAGGAGGGCATTGGAGTATGCCACAGAGGCAAGGCTTGAGGAAATAGTAAAGTTCTGGGCCAGAGGTTATTTGGGACATGCTCCCTGAGGAAGGGGGTGGAGTGCTCTTAGTTGGCACAACACCAACATCATCAAGATTACCTCTTGGTGTAATGGCTAGGGTTATGGGTCACCCGAAATAAAACATTGACATATATCAAGGACTCCTTGTCCTCTTGCAGGTGGAGCAGATGCGTCTGTCAAGAAGATTGAGTTTGTGCTGACCCCTAGTGGTAGCGTTAACGAAGTGACATTCTAGGGCATTTGTGGATTTAGCTGCACTGCACTGCACCGAACCAAAAACAGTATGTAGTGACCGCACTCTCTGGGGCGCGGGCCAATAGAGCACGCAAATTGCTCGCTACACGTTGCAAATTTAGTAAAGATTTTCGAATCGATTATTTAAAAATTGGTGGTATTTCAGCAGTTAACTTTACTTTACAGTTATTTCCTGTTCATTCAATATGCGTGTTTCTTTTCGATGCCTGATTGGTTAAATCTCGATAACTAACACTGGCTGCACACTATGTCAGTTAAAATATCTCGATGATGATTTGCTAAAATGTTTACAGTCTCTCCTGATTGGTCAATGGTACTGACAGCTTCTCCTACACCAGGATGTGTTGAATGTGGAGTTGGTGTGGGTGTGAAGGTCCGTGTGGACGCCTTGGCCATATCTCATAGAAACGTGTGTTTGATACATAGCGAAAATGCTGCGGGAGGCTAAAGAAGCGTGCCCCTTTGTAGAGGACAGTTTCAGCCGCTTTTTATCCCAGAGTAACATGTACGGACTCTGTCAAGCAGGAGAAAATGAGCTACTTGCTGCTACACTGAAAGGCAAAGTAGTGTGTTTCAGGTACCAAGACCTCCAACAGAAAATCAGACCTGTTGCCAAGGAGGTTCAATTCACCTACATACCAGGTGAGGCCGATCAGAATACATTATTAGCAAGGGCAAGTCATGGATTTAGTTGTAAAGTGAAAACCCACCCGTCATGAAATAAACATTTTATTATGTGTATCATAATGTGTATCCCTATGCATTGGTATGGTATCCATGCATGTAGGCAATGCACAATGTTATCTACAAATGTCATCTCCCTCACAGTTGATGCAGAGATAGTATCAATAGATGCTTTCAACAAGTCTCCGCCAAACAGAGGGCTGGTCGTTGGCATAACGTTCATCAAGGTACGTTTCTCTTGTGGGTACAGGGATGTCGGAGACGGGGTAACTTTGTAATTGACACAGGACTCAGTTGTAACTGAAAATGTCTTGTACATTCCCTTATCATTTGCTTGGTGATGTTCACATCCCTCCATCTTTTTTTTATTTTTATTTTTTTTTTACCTCAAGGACTCTGGTGATAAAGCCACTCCATTCCTCAACATTTACTGTGACTATGAGCCAGGGTCAGAGTTCAACCTGGAGTCCATCGCACGTAAGTCTACCATTGCTGCAACTTACACAGAACACACAGTCTGACTTTCACTGTATTATTTACTCTGATCCCCATTAGCTGCCGCCTAGGCGATCAATAATATAATAATATATGCCATTTAGCTGACGCTTTTATCCAAAGCGACTTACGTTGCAGTGAGTGCATACATTTTTCAGTATATATGGTCCCTGGGGTCTAAATGAAAATAAATAACAAAAAATACAATATGATCACATTACAAAACTGCAATGACTACAGAACAACAACAACAACAACAACAACAACAACAACAACTGACAAACACAGTGACTGTGTCATATGAATGTGCTGTTTCATAGAGAGCTGCCTGAACCTGGAGCTGCAGTTTACACCCTTTCAGCTTTACCATACAGAGTAAGTACTACACACAGTGACAATAGTTTGCCCCCTTACAATTGTACTACCCAGTTATTAGACTCCATTACAACACAGCAGTACAAGTGCACAATGTATTTCGTGAGCCACTCAATAAAACAAGTCACGTTTACACGATACAGTTGTGTGCAGGCTAGAATAATGCTGAATGCATAATAACGATAATTAAACTATGAAATAACGACGATGGGTGTTCCTCACTAAGTTACCGTGTTATAGCATTTCTAACAATAGTATTACATTGTTATAGAGTGCAGTGTGGAGATGGATGCAGTGAGACTGTGTTTCTGCTCAGTGGTCACGACCAGAGGATTCACCTCTACAAGGAAGTAAGATGATGTGTGTGGGAACTTGTGTGTTTGTAGTTTGGGGTGATTGGGATGATTTGATGAACCTTTGGGGATGATTTTATAAGCTTCTTTTTCTTTCTTTTTTTTTACTGTGTGATGGGAGACTACATTTTTAACATTATAGCTATCTAGAGTGACCCTCTCCTTTTCCTGCCAGAATGCTTCACTTCACCAGTTTGAAGAGCAGCCAGTGGAGAGACTCTTCCCTGAGCTACAAGAACTTCCCAGCAAGTGAGTTATTGTTGTTCTCTGTCTCTAGGGTGTGTGAGTGAGAGAGAGAGAGAATGTGTGTACATTTCTGTATCTTGTCTGTCTTGTGAATCTCTCTCTATTTTTCTGATGTGTGTGTGTGCCTCTCTCTCTCTCTCTCTCTCTCTCTCTCTCTCTCTCTCTCTCTCTCTCTCTCTCCCTCTCCCCTCCCTCTCTGCAGTGTGTTATGGCTGGATATGCTGAGTATCCCCGGGGGACGTCGTCTCTCTGCATTTGGCTGTCAGAACGGTTGTGTGGGGCTGGCTCTGGTGGACCAGACTGGACCTGGTGAGTCAGAACGGTTGTGTGGGGCTGGCTCTGGTGGACCAGACTGGACCTGGTGAGTCAGGATATGGCGCATACACTCACCGGTCACCTTACTCTGACTCTACCACTACCCCGACTCGCACTCTCTTCCACCTTACGGTTAATCCTATCATTGTTTCACAGTGTCTTGACTTCAGTGACAAAGCAGAAATGGTCATATTGATGTAATGATTTACAAAAAAAATGGAACCACAAAATGACAAAATGTCTGTGTGTGTCAGAGGTTCTACAGAGTTGGCGCGTGCAGCAGGACAGTCCCATCTCCACGGTTCTGCTCTTCCCACTGCACTCCCGGGCTGAGCCGGACCAGGCCACTGACAGAGTCAGAGAGGGGGAAGAAGACAGTATGTATAAGTTGCCTTTGGCTGCGTTTCATTCAAAGAAGTTGTTCCCTGCCCTCTGCCCCTGTCTATCTTGGATCTGAAACATGGAAAAGGCTCATTGTTAATACAGTTTTATATGCACAAAGGGGAGTGCTGATCATGACAGTCATTGTGAAAACACAGTGTGACTATAGCATGTGATTGATTCATTGAAGACTAGTGCATTTATGCCTCCCCCACTGTTCTCAGGTGTTGAGATCGAAGGCTACAATCTCCTGGTAACCAGCACAATAGAGATGGCTGTCGTGTACAGGTCAGTGTCAGCAACTTATTAGAGACTCCTGCATTTTATTGAAGTGAGCTTTCATGCAGTCATACTTTTGTATTTACCTCTAAGTTAGAGTATTATACTCTCGGTCAGGATATTATATTTAGTGGTGGTAATTGTGTCCACTGAGTTGCAGTACGGTCTAAGGTCAGTGTGGTCTAAGATCATTGTGGTCTAAGGTCAGCGTGGTCTAAGGTCAGCGTGGTCTAAGGTCAGTGTGGTCTAAGATCATTGTGGTCTAAGGTCAGTGTGGTCTAAGATCAGTATGGTCTAAGGTCAGTATGGTCTAAGGTCAGTGAGTGGTAGTATGGTCTAAGATAGTCTAGTGAGTGGTCAGTGTGTTGTGTTCTCAGAGACGTCCAGGAGTACGGTATGGCTCGTCCTGCATGTCTCTCAGAGAGTGACCAGTGTGACGCGGTGCTCTGTGCGCTGGTCATAGACGTGGACTTTGACGGACAGAAAGAGGTGCTACTGGGAACCTATGGACAGGTCAGTGGACTGGACTTCTCATAAAGGACACTACAGCTATGAGCAGAAAACATCACTGTGTTGGAGTGAGATGACACAATACAAACATTGTTCAAAGTTCACATTGTGACCAGGATGAAGCAGGGCCGCCTATACCTCTCTGCCATACAGGAGCTGCTTTGCTATAAATTCCAGCAACCAATAAGAGGGACAGGGGGACCGTTCCAACTGCTGTGGAGGCGGAGCTTCAAGAGTCCCTTGCTGTCCATCATCTACTTGGACCTGACTGGGGATGGGCTGAGGGAGCTGGCCATTCTCACACTAAAGGGACTGCACATACTGCAGGTAAATTCACATAAAGCCAAAGCGCAGTGCATACACTGTACTAAAGGTGCATATGGCAGTAGACCATATGGATATATTAAAGACACATATGTATCATCACTTCCTTTCATCCCTCTCTCTACTTCTCCATCTGTTCTCCTATCTTCCTCTCTCCAGCACAGTCTAACCAGCACTGCAGATTTGGTTCTTCAGAGACTGGCCAAAATGGTTTCCATGCTGACTACAGGTTCCGAGGTCCAGCCAATCACAGGTCAGGAGACTGAAGAGAGATGTATGGCAGCCAGTGAGAAGCAGGCACCATCAATTTAAGAACCACCTGTACATTTTTGTAACCTGTGCCAACAATACTGACAATTTTACGATGATGCATTCACGCTTTAGGTTTCAACTAGTTTCCTAGTTGCTCCAAGTGTATATACAAGTTGACAATTTATTTATTTAATCGTGATGTTTTATTCACCAAAGTCGTCTACAAAAGTACATCATAAATTAAACGTTGAAGGTGATTTACAGTAGGTCTACTGCCAGGAACATTTTGAAACTTGCTATGTCTGTTGCCAGGACTCCTTATCTGGAAAAGATTCACCAACCGTCTGTAACAATTCTGAACATATGTTTGTTTGTTTACTGTTTAGAGAGTTTTTGTGATTACTGTTGCAAACATCAAATTAAACATTCCAGTATTATCATTATGTAGATTAGGGTCCTATAGATCTAGAATTTTGGAGTGGAGAGGCAATTTTGCACTGCCACCAAATCTGGAAAAGATTCACCAACCTTCCATAACAATTCTGAACAGAAGTCTGAGAGAAGTCTGCCATATGTTTGTTTGTTTACTGTCTAGAGAGACTTTTTGTAATTACTGTAGGCTACACTTCAATACCATTGCAAACTAAGACAGACATCAAATGAAACATTCCAGTATGATCATTATGTAGACTAGGGTCCCATAGATCTAGAATTTCAGAGTGGAGAGGCAAACATTTGTGAAGCCAGCCCAAGGTGGATGCTGATCCATGTGACGTCAGCTTGCCTCCTGACAGCAGAAGATGCCCCCGCCGCCCGTTCACCTCCTCCCTCACCGGTCAGCGGCAGTGTGGTCCACTTGAGAGCTCTCAAAAAAAAATATTTCCCTCTTACACTCAAAGACCTCAAAAACAAAAGCTGTGCTTATCAGACACCGACATGCTGCGGACTTACTGTACATGTTCATCCCGGAAGATGGCGTGAAGATGACAGAAAAACAAACATTTTTTTAGCAATTGTTCTGCTCAAATCTTCAATTGTTTACCTGTTTCATAGTTCGGCAGCGAGTTAACACACATTATGTTAAGCGACTCTAATGGGATTGTTTCGTATGAATAACTGGCAAGAGGATAATTACTGAACACAAAGCTTTTTAAGTGACAAGAGCGCGCTAATGAATGCATTTCACTCAATGGATTTTTATATTTAGCTTCTGTGACGCTCGATCAGCCAACAGTCAGCGAGTCGAGAACAAGCTGGACCGAATGCGCTGTTCATGTCATTTTGGTGTTGCTGAACGGGAAAAGGTGAAGACATTTTAATTCAAACCGGAGAAAACTTGACCATTTGGCCACAACTCGCTTTCGCACTCCATGTAATGTGGTGAGGGCGCCGTGGAATAACGCAAATTGAATACAAACTGGTCGGAAAATGATGGCCGGTGGAGCAGTTGAACAAAACGGGATTTTCTCGAATCCTCACCATCACAGTCAACAACAGCACATGGAGTCGGATCCACTCGACTCCCGTAAACGACCGCTGGAAACTCCGACCGAAGAGGCCAGTTGTACCAAGCGCACAAACACGGGAGGTAAGAGAAGAGATAGTGGCCTTTATCGACACCTTATCAGCACATTGTCTCCTGCGTGTCGAACTGTAACTCATGTTGCAGGGCCTCTTTGATGTGAATGTTTAATTTGTCATCACCCCATATAATTTAATAGAGACAGTTTAACAGTGAAATGTCACAGCAGCTGTTTTTGGTGCAATATATCACTCATTGGTGCATTATAGATACAACATAGGCTACTTATATGTTGTTCAAGCATACTCTGTTTCAAAGCATTGCAACTTTAACTTGAATTACACATTTTTCTCGGATACATCACACATATGCCTGAAAAGAAGCGATTCTGATTGCCTTGAGTGACAAGAGTGAAGTGATAGTTGGCATCTGTCAGCTCTGAACCCGATCACCCCTTTATGTTGCACATCTGGAGATTCAGTATGACGTTTCCTATTTAGTGGAAAATTGATGGAGTTGAAGGCACACGCTCTGTGTGGGGTAGTTATAGGAATTGAGAACAATACCATCAAGCAAAACAACTGACATTTTAATACAGTTGAAATATTTGGAGAAGCAACACTCTGCGTACTGTAAATGTAACTTTTGATCCTTCTTCCATGCTGTCCCCTTATAATTGTATATGTTGATTCCTTTACAACAGAAATCAATATGCTCTAAGTCTAGGCCTTCAGAATCGATACGCTCTAAGGCTAGGCCTTCTGTATCACAGGCTCTTCTTGAAAGCACTGGTTTCCTGAAAACATTTAGATATGAAGCCACTTTTACGACCACTGTAACAGTTTTATGTTTTCAACCTAAACCACCATGGTTTTACATCCCCTTATGCCAGCTCCAATTGCAGCACCAGCAAACTGACAGACCAGAGTGTCACACAAATATACTACCTCCCTGGGACAAACCTATTTGTGTTGCTTTCTTGTGTTAATATATGAATTGATTTTGTCATTTAGATGGAAACACACAAGTACCCAACCCAAACAAAGAGCCTGCAATGTGTTGCGCACATGCTTGCCAGATTCATCTAAAGAGAATAGTGACATTTTAGTTATAAGATTGAGGGTGTTTGGGATGGTGATGGTAGATACATTAATCCTTGTCAAGGCAAGTCTTGTCTCCAGCTTTTGATCAGTATGCGGTAGACCAGCTCATGGGGACCACTTATTCCATGTGTTATGGTAATAGTATGTCAGCAGAGAATACTCTGTATTATTCACTATCTGGTGTACCAGTTGGCTTTGTCTGGCTTTCGACTATAATTATCAAAGAATGCTATTAGCTAAAACCTGATAATAACAACCGATAACTAGTCACAATATATCACTACAGTAATAACCTGTCATCACAGGTAACACATTAGATGAGATGGAGGTGGAGAGACCAGGTCTCACCTCTCTCCTTGTAATGAGACTGTCTGTGAAGTTAATCTCTGTGATATAACACTGTGATGAGCAGACTAGAGCCCTCATTGTAGACTATTACTGCACAACCTCTACAACTGTCAAAATATATATAATCTATTAAGTGTGTTTTATAGTCAAGTCATGTTTTTGTATGTTAAATCATTATCTTATTAGGTTTCACATATATTTATAATATATGTGCACTGTTACATATGTATATCTTACGTCTTGTTTGGTAATTGGTTTAGTAAATCCTTCTAACCATTACATACCTCCTGACTGTGTCTGATATTGATCATACGGTTCCTGTTAAACATTAACATGATTGGCAGTTACCATAATGGGCAGAAGCACTGCTATTTACTGCTGTGCGTCTACTTTGCTTTCAGGCACAGGTTGTGAGAATTACAGCCAAACTGGATGAGGAGGAATAGCTTCTTTTTTATCAGCAGTACCTCCTCTCCTCAAATTGAACATCTCTTTCATTCATCGCTCATGCTAATTTAGACAGTAATTACCCATGTCCTGAGCCCCTGTTGCTGGCTCGCACCCGTTTTCTAAGCCTGTGTAGCTGTAGGATTAGGTATGATATGGTAATGTTGCTAATGGAAAGGTTGGCACAGGAATGTGAGCTGGTGGGGTTTTTTGTGAGAAGGACACAGGTGCCCTTGCAGAGCGATGTGACGTGAGTGGACTGTGAATTTGCCAGGTGGCAGAGAGAAAAAGAGAGCGAGCGAGAGAGAGAGAGAGAGAGAGAGAGAGAGAGAGAGAGAGAGAAGCCTATAGGAAGATAATGCTTATGTACACCGGTGAGCACTGGCGACACAATGAATGTGATTGGTTTATGGGTTGAATTTACTGAAAGACATTCGTCCAGAAGCTTATGGGCCTCTGTAAATACTACAGTTCTGCTCTGTGATTTAAAGACATTGGGTATTAATCTTGAAAATGAAAGCAGTTAGGCAAATGGGACTTGTGTTTCTAGAGGTTCCCTGGAAATGGCTATTGAGCGGAGCCAACCACCCCCTCCCCTACTCTACACACACACACACACACACACACGTAGGATACCTCTCTATAAGATTTATAGGCGTAGTGATTGGTTTCGTCGCCCCCCTCCACCATTCTGCGGCACTGCCATTTGCAGTGGTTGATGAGCCCCCCCGCCCTCTAAAACATGGCCGTCTAAGGGAAAGGGGGGTAGGAGAGGAGAGGAGGGAAAGGGGGGTGGCGTTCGGCGCGCTCTCTCAGATCACTCCTCTCCTCCTCCACCTCCTCCATCATCCACTCACGGCGTCCACACACCTCTTCATCCATCGCTCAAGGTCACCCCACGCTCTCTCCCATTTAACACACAAACCAACCCCATGGCTCGTTTCGCCTTTGTCATTTTCCACTAAAAAGGAAAGTGAATGGGCTGCTACGCTTTATAGTGCTGCGTCAAAAGAGGCGGAGTGGGGGAGAAAATTCCATTTTTTTTGGACAGGCATTGGGGGGTGGGGACATGACGCGCTGGGGGGGAGGAGGTTGCTGATTGGCCAGGCGAGGTGTCAGTCCTCCACGCTACTGCAGACGGACGGGCCACTCGATGAATATGGATGAGAGCAGTGAAAAGGGTGATGCGGCAGGGAAGACCCCCCCCTTCAAACCGGTGCAGGCTTGAACAATGCGTGGCGTCTTTCACTGAAAACACTGAGAGCCTGCATTAGCATTTTCTCAGACAATTGAGGCTCTGGCCAGCTGCAGGCATGGCTTGGATGCTGCGGTGAAATCTTTTTTTTGCACCCACTGATGTATTAGACCTTGGTGAAAAAGGTTGACCGGCCGCATTCCTCAACGCCACCATTGCACCTATGCCGAGCCTAATGTTAAGGTACCCTTTAGAGATTGTGCCCCGGCATTGATGGCGATCTGACAGAGGATTTTAACCAGCAGATCTCAGAATGGGTAAGAGCCAAACTCTTTTTGTTTGACTTGTTGAATTCATTTATCATGCATAACTCTTTGTATATCGTGCACGTAAATCTCATCGGTTCATTATTGCACGTTTTGTTCCGTCGTCCTTGCTGGCTGTCAGCGGCAGGTTGGTCTATTGAAATGCAGAGTGGGTATCTGGAGGGGTAGTGAAGAGGAGGAGGGGGGGGGGGGGGGGGTGGTCACAAGGCATTTCCTCCTGACCCACCCCCCTTGAGTGATTTCACTAAACACGTTTGGCTCAGTGTCCATGTCTCTCCTCCAAGCCATCCCTTCAGTATTGGATCGGGGGGTTTGAACTCACACCCCACTGGCTTAGCTCCCCAACCTGCCCCACTGCTCCCATTCCCTGGTGAATTGCAGCAACAGATTGCCATGTTTACTCTACCACATGACGCCATTGAAACCTGTTACTGTGATTTCAGACGCTAGGACTGAATTAATTATTGACTAATGACAGCAAACGCTGCTGTGAAGGCAATGGAGGGAATCTCAGTAGCATGCTCTCCTGCTGGGTTACCACTGGTTTAAGAGACATAGGGGTTTGTGCTTGCCTGCCAACGGCGGTCCTACAGAGGACGGTTTGACTCTTCGATCCCCATTGTTCAGATTGTCTTGACTGAGTAGCCTTGGTAACATTTGTCCTCTGCCAGTATCACAGAGTCTGAAGCTTAATGAATACAATACCAATGTATGGGCCATGATCTTTTCTTTTTCACCAAGGTCATTTATTGTCATACGCTTTTTTCCTTGAAAGGGGGAGATGTCTGGAGTATGAAGCAGAGATCCAAGCCGAAAAGGGGCCTTAAATGAATGAATGTGGTTCTTGTCATAGTGTGATGCCGTTATAATGGTTTCTCTCTGATTTATAGAAGTACTACTGATGTTCTTGGAGAGTCATTAGTGTGATTTACAGCATATATATGTTGATGGGGCTCACCATGTTGAAGATGGAGAGAATTTTCATTGAAATGTAGAATACAGAGTAATGCGTGAGCAGCAAGGAGGGTCCTTTGGACCAAGGTAACTTTAATGTAATCTAATTGACCTGGGGTTTGAGAAACAATAACGTCATTGCCGTATTCGAAAGCGTCGGTGACAGCTTTTCAAGCAAAACAATCAAAGCCCAAATGGAACATGAGAGGCATATTAATGGAATCAGGAACATAGCTGACATGTAGGCTGAGTGTGAAATCCCTGGATGTCACAGTGTCATGTTCATTAAGATGTGGATCTAATGAGCGCATTACAGAGGCAAACAGAAGGTCAGCCTTAGCATAGGGAGATCTAAGTGTGCAGACCTACATCCATCATCCCTGCCTCTCTGGATGAGCCCCCACATTTATCCCCCCCGCATGAAGCAAAAGATGTGACGACACTCACAAACCCAAAACCTTGGCATCATTCAAAAATTATCGCTATCATCATTATATAATCGATATCGCCATCCATTTCAGTGCTGGTTTGTATTATATAGATTTTTCATGTACATAGATACGGAGTGGACAGTACTTTAAACATCCATTCGTAGTGGAATGACGTCATCCTTGCTGCTAGTATGGCTACTGAAGAGGTCCCAAAGTGATGTCATTCCATCGTAAAAATAAATGTAAAAGAAAATGTTGATCATTTTTTGGTACATACCAGCATGTATGACAAATGATTTACTATTATCTAGATTTTGAGGGTAATATTGGGATATGTCTGTCTTTTATTTTGATAACGTATGTGTGGCGTAGCACACCCAAGTGTTGGTTATATTCACGCAACATCCAATCCCGATATGTGGTTGATTAGTTTGTTCTGGGTTAGTCCTCTCACTGTGTTAGGGTTTGTCTGGATTGACACACACTGCTCACTTTGCTGCTGAAGTCCTGATTAAGCCACTACATATAGGTAGAGGAACTTTCTCAGTTTAATGGAAGAACAGAATGTTTGGCTGGCCAATCCTTTGAACTGACTTGCTGTCAATCACGGACTGATACAAAACACTGTAAGCCATTGAGACCCCTTCCGAAATGGAGGAGATAAGAGTCAGTCTTGGCAGTACCCACTTTAACAAATCTGAGGGATTTGTGTCCCATATGCTCTCATCACTTCCACTCATTACTCAGGATCACACTGTATTGGATTTCATGCACTGCAAGCATATGACCGTTTTATGTGTTTCTACCATACATAGTCCTCTGTGAGTAATATTCCCTATTACAATATGTCATTTTGACATTTTTCTGATGCTACTTGTGCTTGCCCTTGTCTCTCGGATTGATTAATGATTGAAAATGTTAGACGTGGATTGATTTGAACCTTGAATTAAAAATTTTGTCAGAGGATTCTAAAAGGAAACTAAAACTCCTTGAAAACAGTTAAAATTAGACCTCTGCAAACTGGAAAGGAGGTCAGCATTTACTCCACAGAAAATCTGGGACAGAACACAGAACGTGTCACCAAACTGATAAAATGTGGGACTGGAGGCTACAAAGATTGACACTCAAAATGAAATATAACCCTCTAGATACCTCCCCCTCAGCATGGAAGTTTGACAATAAGATATGTGGCTACCTACTCAAGTGTATGCAATGCATGTGACAGTTATACATTCCTATTGTGAAATATTGAATCCAAGAGTGAATAAGAATACATAGTGAATGCCAGAGCAGGCGTGTTTGGGGGGCGTCTAGGTTGCAGTATGGTGTATATGATGTGTAGAGCGTCTTTACTACAGTAGCTCTGACCCCTCTTCCTGCCTGTGCCTGTCTCCCTCCCCAGAGGAGGGTGAGTACTTCCTGAAGGTGCTGATCCCCAGCTATGCGGCCGGCTCTATAATTGGCAAGGGCGGCCAGACCATCGTACAGTTGCAGAAAGAGACGGGCGCCACTATCAAGCTGTCCAAATCCAAAGACTTCTACCCAGGTAAGAGGGCTCCCCTTATCCTTCACATTGTTCCAATATAAAGGCTTAGACAGGTAAGAGTCTCCAAAACCATCATATTCCCCAATTTTCGCCAACCAGGGACTGCAGGTAAAACCCCAACCTTGACACCTGACAAGCTTCAAGAGCTCTCTAGGCAGACAACAGACCCATGCAGATGCTACAGCTGTTATTGACTCAGGAGTAGCATTTAAAGCTACAAGCAATTTCTCTTTCAATTTGGCTGCACTCTTAGCAGGGAGCCAATCCAATTTCTGTGCGAAGTCTGTATTCCCCAGAAGAACAATCATTCTTCATTCTGGTACAATGCAAGAACTGCATTTAATCAATTTCCCTTGTAGCTGCCTGGCTGCCATTTTATTTTGAGATAGAGAGCACATTCTCTTATGTCGAGGACATGTAAGGGTACACTGAAAGCACCAGTCATCGAAAAGGTTCTTATTGGAAACAGTGTGGCCACATTGAAAAAGACGGTCATGTTTTTCAATGACCCCTATGTGATGGAGGTCACAGCTCTCTCTGCTTGGTGCTGAAGCATCTTGTCCTCTAACAGAAATTCCCGAGTCTAAAAAAAGTGTACTGTATGTCCTTCATGCCTGAGGAGGCTTCAACCTGCTGAAATATAACAGGTGTTGAGCTGCTCACTGTTGATTAGGTCCAGATGTCTGATCAGACTCTGATAACTGATGGAACTAAATGATCCCTGTTTTGTTGTACTGGTAACACTGGTTTTCAATCATTTTATACAGATCGGATATCGACTGTGATACAGCGAAATTAAAAGCATGTTGTCAGTGGCTCACAGAGACGTAAATGGAGAGGAATGAGCACACTGCTTTTCCCTCCGGTTTTTTTTCACACAAGATGACTTATAGTAAATTCTCTGCTTGCCTCAAGCAAACAATTATATAAAAATATTACAGAGAGGAAAATAGTTCTCCAGGACTACATTTTTGCCTCTAAATGGCTATCTAGATTATGTCAATGAAAAAGAATCTGTCCCCCAACCTCTGCCAATTCCGAGTGATATTGCACTCTGAAATTAGCTATATGTAGAAAAGAGAGATTATACTGCCCTGCAGAAAACTGTACAACATGGCTCTAATATGGCCTATTTTTCGAACGGAGGAAGGCGTGATATATTATGCTTTGACTGAACCTTGGCAAAGTATGACCAAACCTTGGCACAGAACAGACGCATAATAAACCTATTTTTTTAGGGTCTTCTGTACTTAGAATATTTCCCCCCCGAAAATACTTCTGTTTGACTGGATTCATCAACAAATACAACAGGATGCCGAACATGTAGTAGTTAGCTGTTGCATGGAATAAATAGCACTACTTGTTTAGGTAGGAACACATGAAAGCAGTTGTGCTGTTGTATCCTCTCTCTCTTCCGCTGGGTCATAGATGTGTTGATAGGCCACCACCTGCTCTGCCCCTCCCCCTCCTCATTATTGTGATGAGTGAGGAGAGCAGTTCAGGGAAAGGGTGCTGGCAGGGATTTGATTGGGTGGTGCTAGGGCCCCCCAAAGTAAAATTAAACTACTACACTGCACAATGGGCTAGAACTCCACTCCAGGACCAGATAGACAAGCATTTGCAGCTGTTATTTTTAAAAGACAATAACCCTGGGATTAAAAGACAATAACCCTGGGATTAAAAGACAATAACCCACGCTAAACACATGAAACTCTTTTTTTTTTAACGTTCTACCTGGAGATGCTGCTACTTGTGTGGGCTTTTTTTCTTCCTTTTGAGATTTATCCTTTCTAAATAACTAACTGTAAACACTGAGGAGATTGGTGTTTTACTAGGAGTTATTTCCTCTACCTTCACGCTGTTGCGTTATGTGAGACCTGTGCTAACATGTTATGTTAATGCCATTACACACAGCTCACCCCCTCACCATTTATCAGCCTGAGCTCACTCTGCATACAGTACAACGACACACTGCAGGAGACAAATAGACAGAGCCATGTCCCCCAGCAGCCTGCTCAGCGATAGCTTGGTTAAAGAATCCCACCCACCTTATGTCTCCCATCAGTCAGTGTAAGACATGAGACCGTGAATGGAGGAGCCTTGATGGGATCTGTACAACTGGGCCCTGTTGTGGTGGCCTGAGATGAATGGCTGGAGATAGTGAAGGGTGTGGATGATGCACGATTGTGTGTGAGGGAGGGGACAAGGGGGCAGGCCCAGAAATAGCCTGTTTCAATCTCTCTCTCTCGCTGGATGTGACCCTGCCCCAGCTGTACTCAAGCTGCTCTCACACACGCCAAGTTTCTTCCTCCCCTCCTTCTCTCTCTCCTAATGTTTTTCTTATAGTACTTGATAGTTTAGATAGCTAAATAAGATGGCATCGAGCCGTCTCTCCAGAGTTTTGTTTGCAGGTTTGCCTAGTAACACACTCAACCCAACCCGCGTTTTGTTATTTGATCGCATCCTTAACGACACCTTGCATGACAAAATTACCCCAAGCAGGCCTGCATAGGACATACTGTGCACTCATAGTGTACACGTGCGCTTACACACACACACACACACACACACACACACACACACACACACACACACACACACACACACACACAGTACACAGCAGCTGCAAATAAAGCTGTGTTAGTCTATGATTCGAGGGCAAAAATCTTAGAAGCAAAACTCCAGACTCCCTCCTTTGTGCAGCTGGCTGTTAGCCCAGCTAGCATATAAAGTTACTTACTGTGCTGTACGGACAGATAAAAAAGTTATGATGTCATAGAAATATGGGGCTTATGTTTTCGATTAGCTGAAAAAACACAATGTCTGACCTCACCCTGAAAAATGACACCAGTCAGTCCATTTTGGGTGAAGTAGTTCCATCAAACAGGAGAGCGAGGTTAAGTTAAGTAATCTAATTGAAATGCTTTGAAAACGCCTCTCAGTATTCAGAGGAAAATGCAGATAGTTGTTCGGGCTTTATAGCCCTCTGCAGTTAAAGAACTGCAGTCTAAGGCTTTGGACGGTGGCCACTGGACTCCAGAATCAAGGTCCTTCTTCATTCTGCCTGGAGAGAAGAAACATTGTGCCAGGACTCCATCGTAAGATTAAAGACACTTATTGTTGGTTTTATTACACACACATAACAGATCCCACATTATAGCTGGTCATAATATAACCTATAGTCTAGTACTCAGACATCCTACAGGACCTCAAACCCAACCAAATTATCTGGGCTAGCCCTTGAAATTCTTAGTCTCTGTCTACAATGCCTGGTAGCACATTGAGATACATACCCACAGTGGACTATAGGAACCAAGGGACTATATTATGTCCACACCACATAACTGGTGAAAGACAATATGGTTGAATATCAGGCTTCAGAGATGGGAACAGTCAGTGTTTGGATCTCAGTCAGAACCTCAAGGCCACTTTGATTAAACCCTGGAGTGTTTTCCCCAGACAAGGACTGTGTGTTTTGATAACTCTGAAGTACATTTCCTGAATGTCGACAGGTGCTTATCGGGCAGATGTTTGTGTCACCCAATCCTGTAAGGGGAGATGGAATCACATTATAGGATGGAACACAAATGGCCCAAGCTAGAGCAGTGTTGCCCGGAAACTAACAGGCCAGTCTTGGCCAGCTGGTCTTTCCAACATGAGCGAAGTCCCCTGAGTTAGAAGGTTAGGAAGACTCTATTGCTACCATGGGAAATGTGTCTATACCACACCATCCCTGGAACTGACTGGATTTGACCAGATTGTTGCTCACCAGCAAGTCATTTTGTATGTTTTTAAGAGTCATAATATTCGTAATTGGTAGATGCAATAAAGTTTAATTTGAAGATGGTGGTATGAAAGTACTATGGGTGTATGTGTGAAAAGGAAAGAGAGAAAGAGCAAGGCAGAGGGGCGGGGGGTGGGGTAAGAGAGGGAGAGAGAGTCAAAGAGAAGCATGCAGGCTGTAGAAAGGACACACTGTTGCATCACCTGTTTCCACGGCGCGGCTCCTTAACCATGGCAACGGAATTCCGGTAGGGCCAACAACGGGGGTGTAGAAAGAAGCCTGGAAGAAGCAAGAGTCTATAGAGGGGGTGAGGGGTGGGGGGGTTAGGGAGGACAGACCCAGAATTCCTGAGCTCTGGAAGAGTTACATCATTTAGGAGGAATCCTTTGTCCCCCCGTGGTTTGTTACCCGAGCTTGTCTTTTTTTCTTTCAGCTGCTCTATTCTTGATCGTGTAAATGAACTCGGAGGGAGCTGGAATAGGCTAGCAATTAGCCCCCCATGTAAAAATAAACTGTGTTAACAAACCACATGTAGGCATTTTTGTCTGAATAATATTCTAGCACCAATAACTCTCTAGGGGTTGCTTTGTACAACTAGGAACAAATTGTACTTTATCAATTGTTTGTTCTATATGTCCTCAGCAAACACATTTCAGTCGAGAAATAATTTCCGTCAGCTTCATTTAAACAGGGAGCCCTTCTGATCACTAAAATGTGACATCATGTTTTGTTCCTCTTTCCACACAGGAACCACAGAACGTGTGTGTCTGATACAGGGTACAGTCGAGGCGCTGAATGGCGTCCACAACTTCATTGCGGAGAAAGTCCGCGAGATGCCCCAGAGCGCCCAGAAAACAGAGCCAGTCAGCATACTGCAACCTCAGACCACAGTCAACCCTGACCGCGTCAAACAGGTGAGGCAGTCAACTCCGAACACCATGCCGCTGTCATGTCTAATGACAAGACAAAGTATACTACGTCACATACACAAGGGGAAACACGTACGTTTGATGCTGTAGGATAAGAATGTTGACGTGAGGAGTTGTAGGAGCATGTGTTCACTGGTCACTACATGGCAAGAACACATTTCCAACACACCTTGTCAGCCAGAGGCCTGTCTCATTGGATGTCTAACCCACAGACCCTGGCAGGGTCAGGAAAATGTGAGGGCATGGGGTTATTTTTACCCCTGGTCCTCCACAGTTAGAGGGAGTTGGGCGGCAGCTGCAGCCTAAACCCCTGGGATTAACAAACCGCTGAGTAAAGCAGGGGCTGTGATGGCAGACTCAGTGAGAGATGTCTTTCTCTTTCTCCATAACTCTCTTTCCAACTTCTTAATCTCTCTATTTCTATCTCATTCTCTCTATAGGCTAAATTGATAGTGCCCAATAGCACGGCTGGCCTGATCATCGGGAAGGGCGGAGCCACAGTGAAGGCAGTGATGGAGCAGTCGGGTGCCTGGGTGCAGCTGTCCCAGAAGCCCGAGGGCATCAACCTGCAGGAGCGCGTGGTCACCATCAGCGGGGAGCCCGAGCAGAACCGGAAGGCTGTGGAGATCATAGTGCAGAAGATCCAGGAGGATCCTCAGAGCAGCAGCTGCCTCAACATCAGCTACTCCAACATCTCCGGCCCAGTGGCCAACTCTAACCCCACCGGCTCCCCCTACGCCAACTCAGCCGAGGTCCTGCCCAACGCGGCTGCAGCCGCCGCCGCCACTGCCTCCAGCCTCCTCGGCCAGGCCGGCCTGGCAGGCATGGGCGGCTTCCCAACTGCAATGTCCAGCTTCTCTGGCAACGACCTGCTGGCCATCACCTCGGCCCTCAACACACTGGCCAGCTATGGTTATAACACCAACACCCTGGGTCTGGGCCTCAACCCTGCTGCCGCTTCCGGTGTCCTGGCTGCTGTGGCGGCAAGCGCGAACCCAGCTGCAGCCGCCGCCGCTAACCTCCTGGCCTCCTACGCCAGCGATGCCTCCGGCGGTGCCGGCCACCCTGCCGCGGGGCTCGGGGGCTTCTCCCTGGGCTCGCTGGCTGCTGCCACGGGGGCCTCCAACGGCTACCTGAATGCTTCGTCCCCGCTGATGGCCTCCTCCCTGCTGGCCACAGAGAAGCTGGGCGACGGGGCCAAGGACGTGGTGGAGATCGCAGTGCCCGAGAACCTGGTGGGTGCCATCCTGGGGAAAGGAGGGAAAACGCTGGTGGAGTACCAGGAGCTGACGGGAGCCCGCATCCAGATCTCCAAAAAGGGAGAGTTCATCCCCGGCACACGGAACCGTAAAGTTACCATAACGGGATCACCCGCGGCAACGCAAGCCGCCCAGTATCTGATCAGCCAGCGGATCACGTACGAGCAGGGCGTGCGTGCCACCAACCCACAGAAGGTGGGCTAAAAGGAAAAAAAGATGAAAGAAAGGAAGGATGAAGACAGAGAAAAGAAAGGAATCAAGAGGGTCACAGAGGAAAAAAAGGAAACGTCCAAATATCCGTTCAATATTTCAGTATTAAAAGAGAGGATCACAAAGGAGGAGGCGGAGAGAAAATCAAGATAAGTGTGTGTGATATGTGAATGTGTTTTTAGGACTGAAGTCCTGATGTTTTTTAAAAGTTGTGTCAAGTCCTTTTGATGACGGTGATCAGAGTAAAGCTGAACTGGTCCACTGCCAAGCTGCAGATCCAGGGGTGAGGCCACACGATTTCACCCTCCTTCAAAAACCTCATAGCTGGGTTTATTTTGGGTTTTTGTTCTCCTATTTTTCTCTTATTTTGTTGAGTTGGTTTTCAGCTTCAGTTGCAGACCTCTGCTCCCGGTGAGTTGAGAGTCAGTTCAGGTTCCAGACAGCTAAAGGAGCAGATATAGCCTTTGCTTATGCCTTTTTCTTTTTTGGCTAACCTCACTCTTTGTACACAATGCAGACGGCATTGTTTACATGGAAGAGGTTACATGACGAGCACCAGGGGTCATCTCAGACCATTAGGCAGCAATCTAAATTCTTAGCTGACATTTATATCATTTATGACATTTTGTCAAAGTGTCACTCAATCTAAATTGAGGTTTGTAAAATTGGGTTATTGTCATTTTATTTTCATCAGTTATTTATTGATATTGTCTCATTCAAACACTTATAGATTACTTAAACCTGTAAATTCAGGTTGATCTGAATGTAAAGACAATATTATTGTTCTTTTTTATTTTTGAGGATCAAACATTGAGTTACAGTGAATTTATATGTAGAATTCAAACCCAGTCAGAACTCCACATTTACTGTATGCGAGTATAGTTCAGGGGTCAAATGTTCAATGTGAGAGGGTAGAGGAGACACACAGGAATGTACACAGACATAAACAAACACACACAGACACTCACACTTAGATAACCCCACACACGCTAACACATGCCGACATACAAACTCAAACACAACCACAGACAAACAGTACACAAACACGTGTAGTTGCTAGACCCTACTTTTGGTGCTACGACATATCTAAATACCTAAATTAAAATCCCTTTGGAGAGTATTCTTCCTCTCCTTGATTGTAAAATTCAAAGTGTAGTCCACTCATCCGTAGTTTGTGGGATCTAGTTCTGCCTTTACATTAACAAAATAGCACTGTATTTCATGTTGAGATACAAGTCAGTCTTAATATTTAGACCCACAAAATCACAGTTCTCCTTTAGCTGCCATTGCAGACTGTTTCTTGTGCCACTGTGGACAGTTTAGGACAGAATAATGTAGTTACTGATCTAAGACAAATCCTTTATCTTATTGTCATGAATTGGCCCTGTACTTTGAGTTAGCCAATAGATATGTTGCCTTGGGACATACTCTTACATAGAAATTGTATTAAACCCCATGAGACGAAGCATCAAATCTATGAGAGAAGACAGCAGTATACACATGCAGCTTGAGGTCTTACCTCTCAATTGAAGCAACATCTTACCAGGAAAGTTCCCCGGGGGATGGAGCACTACAAAGCAGTCAAGAAGCTGTGTATCAACTAATGTCTGAGAGCAAAGAGACTATTTCTTAACATCTAGCCTTGCTGATAGTCAAGAGCCAGACACTAATGAGAAGGAAAGGGAGTCACAATGGAAAAGGGCCTCAACTTTCAGTTTTCTGTGAACCATCCTTCTCAATTAGAGTAAAATCCAGATTGAGCCAAACAGTTTCTGCAGATGGTCAGTCCAGCCTGTTATCTTCCCTAAAGCAGACATTAACGCTAGCTTAATATCAGCGGTAGTGCATAAAAGGAGCAAAGTTTGGGCGAAATTGTATAAGGAAATTGTTTGGCAAACGGCAGGGAGGGTAATTGTCTAGAATATTTTCAAACACACCGAGATTACCCTGGCTTGCTTCCGTGCTGCTATCCATGGTTTTCATTTGAGTACACTGGGTCTTATGACTGCACTGTGAGACATGATGGAGGCATAACACAAAGTGTGTCTGTCCCTAATGAGCCAAGTGTTCATATTTTGATGTACATATCTATACAAGAAATAGGCCTACAGCTGGCACACATGCATTGCATGTTGTTAAGAGCAAACCAGCTGAGCAGTGAGCCGAAGGAATATCTCCACAAGAGCGTCCATCTTGGGACGTCTTGTGACGTTTTTTGTTTACCAGTACTGCACAGCAGAAAGCTGCTATACTCATACTAACGGAAGTCTCTTATATCATACTGATCAGTCAACAGTCGACCGCTTTTGAAATACCTAAATTACTCGTACATTTTTCCTGCACAGCAATTCTGAATTTTATTCTGACCTACTTTTCCGTTTCAAAGACATTTATCAATGGCCTTCAACCAGAGCTCTGTGATCAGCTTTTAGACTATGGGGCTGTGAGGGTTAGCGACCGAGAAACATCAAAGGAACAAAAACACTCTCCTTTTATGAGAAGTGAAATTACACCGTGGCCCCTCCTCTATACATTATTCAATAGTTATAAGGCATATCGGCAGACTTTTACCCCTTCATCAACTCTGTTTTTGAACTTTCTGCATGGCATTGCACCGGCAAGCCCATTACCCTGACTCAGTGAATACACATTATCTTTCCTTTCACTGTATTTCTGGAAAGATGTACCATGATTTATGATCGTACTCACTGAACTGAAATTTGATCACTCCAGCTAAAAAAAGTAACTTCCACACCTAGGGTTAAGACACCGTCATATTTTAGCCCTAACCACCAGATATTTTAGCGCTGATTTTAAATACAAGCACAAATCAAGGTGATTTATCAATGCAAATGGACTGCTTGGCTCAGAGAGAATCCTACTGTAGAGCTGTCTGATCTATACATTGTGCCAAATCCTCTCTTTCTCCATCCGTCATCCCTTTTCCTCTCCATCAACATTTGATTCCCTTAGATATGCTCTTTTTAACCTCTATCCAGATCCCTGTCTCTCTTTCCTCCTACACTCTGCTCCCCCTCTCTCTCCATCCTCCTGTCTTGTCTACTCATAGGTGGTGAAGTGTGGTGTTGCAGGGTGGGTCGAAGTGATTGATGGGAGTTATGCACTATAGGTCATAAGGGTATGCAAATATTGACACAGGCCGTAGAGTTCACAAGGCTAAAATGCACAGATAACACCTGCCTCCAAACTGTGACACCCACAAGACTAACCAGCAACATTGGCTCAAACTACGCTATCAAATTCCCCCTATAAGAGGAACAAGTAGGATTTAGAAAGGCTTACATCGTGAACTATGACCTTTTATGGGAGCAGAGAGGGGTTCGGGTTTTTTCTATTAGAAAACAAAATATGGTGAATCTTGGTTGAGTGAGCAAATGTCTGTTGGTTGAACAAACATAGCTTATATCCCAGCCTCTAAACAAAATAAAGTAGGAGATGAGAAGTACAAGAGAGAGAGGAAAGGTGGGGAACTCGTTTGTGACCTCAAGCTGAAACAATGACATCCTTTATGCATATCCTCATATCTGAAAATGACTAGAATTAATTTCTGTGGAATATGTCATGTCACATGATCTATATGTACTTTATTGTAGCTATTCTAGTTTGTAGTCCAAATGCAGTCCAGCGTTGTCGATACAATGTGAACTATGTTATATTTGTGTGGATGATGAGAGTGCCAACTAAGCCTGATTAAGATTAGCTTCGCGATTTGTTTGTGCATTATGATGACTCATCATCGACAGGTGGCGTCCATATTTCTGTCATTGATGATTTAGTTTGACAGTAAGAAAATGTAATGAATATTGGAAGCAATATAGTAGCATGTTGTCCTGTTTTGTGTTTTTGTTATGTCTGTTGTATGAACCTTTCAAATTACTAAGATTTTGAATGAATAGGTTTACATGTACTTTTTGTAAGTTATGAAAATGCTGCTATTTGATAAGTAAAATATACAAAAATATTTTAGTTGAAAAGATGTCTGGTCTGTTGATTAGAAACATGCTCTTAAAGACAGGAGCATTAAACGAGGTGTATAGAATACTATACAGTATTGATAAGATAGTAACAGTAATAATAGACTCTATAGTACAACCTGTGCCAAACTAGACCTCTGCAGCTTCTGAAATTGTAGATGTGCGATCAAATGTTAGATATCAATAACTTGTTTAGAAGTGCTGATGAAGTGCCAATCAAACATGTCTTTTAAGTTAAGAAAAGATAATCAAATACATTAAGAAAACAAAGGACAAAAAACTATTTTGTGCATTGTTTTACCCCATAGCTACATAGAGTAAGAGCTAAAGATTGTGATTTTTATGGATCCATGTTGTTTTACACTCCATGCATCCCCTGTGTGTTCGTTTGACCTGTGGCTTAAGCACTGCTGTTTTTTCACAAATGTCTCTATAGGCCAGCATGGACTAAGCATAACATGTTATAAGCATTCATAACATAGCCATTAACGATCAAAAAAATGTGTTTTGTGGAGTTAGGTGTTATCTTTTTGCACGTCTTCTATTGCATGGTATCAAAGTGAATTATGGAGGAAAAAATTAACAGAAAAAAAGCGAGTTGTCTCGCAACATTCAAAGACATAATGTTGCATGCAGTCAGTTGTAGAGCAAAGTTAAGTTAATTCGCCTCATATTTAAAACGTTTTTTCTTGTCGTAAGTTGGGAGGGAGCCCATTATCGTCATGTTGGCCCAAAACAACACGTTAGATCAAATTCTCATTTGTCCACCTCTCTTTATATTATCACAGACAAGGTTTTGTTTTTTAGGTACAGTGAGGAGTATTACAAATGTGAAACAAGCAAACGTGAAAATGTTATTCAGTACATTGGCTCCTTGTGTTTTGCTTTATAGAATACCAGGCATGCATTTTTTAAGATCAGGTTGAACCTCACAAAACCTGCGTAATATTTTTTAAAGATTTTTTATACCACAGCTTGAAAGCCCAGATCTAATCTATGAATGTACTCCCATTTGATCATTTTTTTCTGTTGAATGTTATCAGTCTTTTAATGTGAATTCAGGGCTGGAATGTCAAATACATGTAGAGTTAACATATATGTCAATAACCAATTTCAGCTATAGTCAGGTAGGCCGGACATGGCCATAATCCATACCCAGATATGTTTTAACAACTTCGGATTCGCTGTCAACATTATCCTGTTTGTTTGGTGTTGCATAAATGCACTTTACTGATCAATGGGTCATATCTTTTTACAAATGACATCTCCTATTAGTGGATGTGAAACAAAGCAAACCATGTTAACTTTCAGCTGCTTTTGTCATTCTTTGCTGTTGCTCTGATGTTATTGTTTGTTTATTTTTTTTCTTAACTGTTTGGGTCTCTCATGAATGATGGGAATGGTATGTGTATCAGAATTTTGTGGAAAAAGTGGCACCTGTGTCCTCACTCCATGACCTCTCCTTCACATTCCCTTTAGCAGAGGTTTGTGTCAATCACTCTGAGTGAATCACTCTTGAACATGTGCAGGTGCTGGAGTCACTGAGGGAATTTAGAGTGGAACTGTTCCATCTTGTCATGCTGCATTCTGCTGTCTTGAAATATCGGTATAGAGAGGGCAAGATTTTTTTTTTTTATTCAACAATTTGGCATTGAAGCACTGTAAACCTCATACCATGTATCTGTGCTTTATCAGAGAGCTTGTGCTTGTTACATTACAGAATGCAATCCCAAGGTCTCGCTGATATAATTTTCAGATCTGAGACAAATACAGCACCAGCAAAATTAGACAACTTGTAGAGTCCTGTTCAACTTAAAATCGCATAATTTAATGGCATGCATTATATCTGACTTTGTCATCCCTCTGCCATGCAGTGCTACTAACCCTAACACTGCTCATACTCCTCCACAACCCCTCCACTACTGAGTACCAAACAAAAACAATACCATTCCAAACATTTTTGTTTTTGTTTGCTTTTCTCCAAATGTAATCTGGACATTCATCGAACCCCTCGGAAACCCCTCCATAATTATCCGACACAGGACTGGATTTAGACAGTACAGGCTGGCTAAGGCTGCTTGTCCCTCTTTACCTCTTCTACTCAACTCTCTCCATCTTTTTCAGCCTACATGATATTACGGTGTACGTGCCGTAGTGTTGGGCACCTGTCACTGTATTCACCCTTTGAATGGATAAAGATATTCTGAGCCTATTCCTCTGAATAGTGGGAGAAATACAGGATTTTTACCAACGAACCATGAGGCCATCTCTTATCTTTGGCATTTGACCCTCCCATGAACTAAGTTGACCTTTTTCACACACTCATCTGCCTGTTTGGATATTTTACCCTAGGTTTATCACCAAATCCTGCAGACACAACAACTGTATTTAATTTGACTGTTTGTTTGTTTGATTTTCTTGTCATCCAGATACTTTTGCAGGGTTGAAAGCTAACAAAAATGTAGACTGAAAAAAGCATGACAATACCCTGCAAACTTCTTCACGCCATTTTAATTATTTGTCTGGGTTAGGTTTTTGATTTTGTAAACCTTTGTTTTTCCATCAAAAAATGGACTGACAGCATAAGAACTAAAACTACGATGAACTTTGTTGATTGGAAAAATGTGTCCATGTTAAAGACACTGTAGTGTCTCTATGTTGAAACAGGGAAGATACTGTACCATTTGAAAGTCCACAGTTTGTACTGCTCTTAGGGATTATTTAACTTCTGATTTAAGCATTTGGATGCCTTTTAAAATGACACAGTCCTCTCAATCTAAAAGAGGAGGATAAAGCTGTCTCATTTTGTGCCCCTTCAGTAAAAAGTGGGTGAAAGCTTTTTATTACTATATTTGCCATTAAGAGTGCCAAATGCAATCCCTACTGAGCCAAAAGAGCTAGCCTACATACTGATGATGTTGGAGTACTGGAATGGTCCCCTTCCCATTTACCCCCAGATACCTACAGTAATTGTTTGACCTTTTGACTTAATGTAACACTACTGTTATGCTGACAGTCTATTTACTGCTTTCCTCAGTGAAACATCTCAGAAGCAGTTCCTTTTTTTAACAATACACTGTTGATAAACAGCAACTATGGAGAGGGAATGAAAGAATTTTAAAAGTGTCATTTTTGTGAAGTTATTTTTTAATTATCAGTTTCTGAACATCATTCATTAATAGATTTAAGGGTAATGACTATTTAATGTAACTGTAGTATTGTGTTTGTAAAAAAAAATCAGTGAGTTGTGTTTTATGACTCGTGGACTACCAGTGAAGTCAGCATTTCAGTGTTAATATATTGAATTGTTTTTTAAAGATTATTTTTGCGACGGCAACAGCAACAAAGAGTCATTATAAATGTTCATTTTAGCATCACTTGTCTTCTGTTCCTTTATTCTCTTCCACCTCCCTCTACTCTGTCTCATTTGAGTAAAAGGTCTTGAGTTTACATAATTTGCAAGCAAACATACACACCAAATCCGAATCCCAGCACAGACAGTCCATGAACAATAAATAGGACAGCACTCTCCAAATCATATAATTCATTTTGCTTATTGTGCATGCTCTATGAGAGGCCTGAGTGCTTCCCTATTCATTGCTCAGGATCTTGAGATTTAAACCTAAATGTCTAAACGTAGCAAATTAGTGGTACTGTAAGCATGTGGTTGGGAAGTTCCAGTGTTCTGTACCTGAACCTGTGAGTTCCGACTGGTTAATAGAACCTGCTGAAGTGACCTTCATAAGAAATGCCCACAATCCCTCTCATCTCTTCTTATGTACTGGCATTCCTGAGCCATCCAGTGCACAATCATTCCTACACCATGTGACATCCTCCATTACCAAGGAGCTGTAATACCAGAACACAGGATGCGCACCCAGTCTCAACAGCTGAGAAAGATAGAATATGTCGATCTGAAATATGACAGTTGAATACAGTCTAGACCTATACCATGAAAACACTGCAATGCATCCACAGTATCATGTGTATGGTTTCTCAAAGTTAGCGCATATAGTCAGAGGGACATTGGCCACTCAGGTGACTTTGTATAACTTGTGTTTCATCCAGTACAAATACAGTTATGGTTTTCCCTAAGTAAATTAAGCATTTGATTAGGAGGTTATTGGAAAGTCATCATTGAATTCAATCTCATAAAACTCAAAAACAGATGCTACAACAGATGGGTTCACTGTGTGTGAAGCTAGCAAATAGCTGGCAAAACTACAGCAATAACTAACAACAACAGCAATAACTAACTGAGTGGATACATACAACAATAATTTAATCTACATGTGCAAGACCTTGGAAAAGGATTGCCAAGGTCATCTGTGCTTTGGGTTTTATGTGAACAAAGTCTTGCCAGCTTGAACTCTTATGCTCAAACCCACAATGTTAAAGCAAAATAGGAAATGTTTGGCACCAAACGTTTTAAGACATTTCAGGCAAACACCAGCATTGTGTCTCATCGTGCTCTTTCGAAGCACATTTTATTCCAACTGTGGGAGAAGGTAGCGGTGGCTTGAATGATAAAATCATGTTGTCAAGGTAACAGGTTGTACTGAGAACTGCAAATATGTCACACTGGGGATGCTCCTGGAAGGATTGAACCTGTAGCCTCGGTAGCTCTAAGCAACTCAAGATCTGCAATGCACCCCCAACAGGACAACTGGGTAAGTGCGAGTGTGATAATCTTGATTCAATAAATCAAAAATATTTTAAAGCTATAAGGTTACTCAGGTAATCCCTGCTGCAATGATTCATAGGGAGTCTCCTTTCACATACCAAATCACAGCAGCCAAATTCCTGGCACTGTGACTTATGATGAATGTGAAATAGAGGTGGAGACTACTGCAGAATCAAGAGGCACCCCTTAACATGGCTCCTGATGTAACCATGGAAACCTCTATTTCATGGTTGGAGTGATTCTTGCTGGAGTGAGATTTGAAGAGTAGATATCTCTCTCACTCTGTGGAGCCCTTGTCTTACATTATTGGGTCTTTATTCACCAATGATATTCCATTCTATTAACTACAGTGCAGATCCATATATGGAAATACCACCATACTTAATCTCTTAAATAATCCACCCAGAGTAGAACTGTAAAATGCTATCTAACATGAAGGCAGTGATGAGTCTACTCAGACAGCAAATACCTCCCTGGTATGTGTGTGTGTGTGTGTGTGTGTGTGTGTGTGTGTGTGTGTGTGTGTGTGTGTGTGTGTGTGTGTGTGTGTGTGTGTGTGTGTGTGTGTAAAACACAATTTCAGTGGCAGACCACACAGACTGCTGTACTACAAAGATCTGACTGATCACACTGATAGTCCATGCCTCGTTTGCAATCTACTCCAGTGCAGTAGGAGGCAGCATTTGTTAGCGACCTAAATATTGGAATAATGTTTAGAAGAAGAAAGTTAAAATCAGGAGAATCATCTCTAGAAATGCTTCTCTTTTATGTTCTCTAAACGCTCAACGACTAATATGACAACGTTAACGCTTATTGTCGCAACAACGGTTAAGAGTGAGTTGGGAGATAATGACTTCAGGTACTAGATAGCTAGCCTCACAGCTTGTTTAGATATGGAACCCCCGTGCAATATTTCGAAGAATCTGGAAGGATACATCGTGAAAGATGTAAACTGGTTTCTTTCTCTTTTTTTTTCTATCTCTTGTCCTATATATTTCCTCCAGACATAGCCTATGTTGATCACAATCACTAAATCCATGTAGGATGCTGGGAGCTTTTAAGTAGCCTAGCTAGCTAGCTAGCTAGCTACTACACGTTACCAAATAGGATGCTAGTAAGAGGATACATAGCATCCTCTTTTATGCTCCTCTCCTCTCCTCTCCTCTCCTCACTAGACATGCTATGTATAACGATAGCTGTATCTGACAATGGGTATTTCTATGTCTAGGCTCCACCTACGGTTTACTACATTCCAGATTTCATAACAGAAGATGAGGAGACCTATCTTTTACAACAGGTAAGTGAATGACAGCCTGTGAACGGGGTGACAGGATGACTAACTTTACGCATATCAAGGGCCGGTTTCACAGACAAGGTTTAAGCCTAGTCCTGGACTAATTCACACTTTCAATGGCAAATTGCCACTGAGGATGCTTTTTCGTCTAGGACTAGGCTTAAACCATGTCTGTGAAACCAGCCTCAAGTGTTTGGCTTAAGTGGGCTATTACTAAGAATTACATCAATATTTATGAATACTGAAATGATATTGTTTCATCTACCAAATGACAATGTTGTGTTTGTTGTGGCTACCCTTCCCCTCTTCATCCCCGCATTGTTGCAGGTGTATAAGGCACCAAAAACAAAATGGACCCAACTATCTTGCAGAAGGCTCCAGAACTGGGGTGTGTAACATTAGTGAAATGTAATGAACAGTGTGGGAAATCAAATTGTAGCTGAATGACAACGGTATCTGATTGCTTATTTGATCTAGGTGGGTTACCTCGTCCGAAAGGGATGCTAGCAGAAAAACTTCCTGACTGGCTGCTGGAGTACTGCGAGAGAATCTCTGCTCTTGACGCATTTGCTGGGAAGGTTGCCAACCATGTACTGGTGAATGAGTACAAGCAGGGAGAGGGGATAATGGTACTGCCAACAACATCATTTCCATTTATTCATATGAAAATCAAAATGTTGAGATTCCTTCTAAAAAGAGCCCAAGGCTCCCACCCCCAAAGTGTTCATGTTGTTGTACAGTACGGTACCGCTTCGGTAAGCCTTTTCTGCATTGTATCGATTTTGTATTATGACTCACACTCCTTCAAGAGGTAGATGAGTGGGTTGCTGAACTAACCCTTCACCCTCTGTCACAGCCTCATGAAGACGGGCCCCTCTACCACCCCACTGTGACCACCATCAGCCTGGGCTCACACACACTGCTGGACTTCTACAGACCCGTCAGTGCCCAGGAGGTGTGCATTAACACAAACATGCATTTCTACCCATGCTAACAAAATGGTTACCGTTTAAGTTAACTTCAGTATCAAGTAGGTGCCAGGTTGAAAGTATCAAACTTGTGACACACTATCTTCATAAGTTCAACTAGCTTGATTCTGTAAGATTCTGATGAGAGAGAGATACATACATACATACATACATACATACATACATACATACATACAAAATAGCCATGTAAATGTTATGTCTCACTCACTATGCCCCCAGCCAGAGGTCCCACAGACAGAGGAGAGCCGCTACGTCCTGTCTCTGCTGGTTAGACCACGGAGCCTCCTCATCCTACAGGATGACATGTACCAGCACCTCCTCCATGGCATCCAGGACTCGGCCCAGGACACACTCACTGACAGGGTGGCCAACCTGCCCACCGCTGGGGCCTTGCCAGGGGACACACTGACCCGAGGCACCAGGGTGTCCCTCACCATACGCCATGTGCCCAAAGTCATGAGGGCCAACCTGCTCCTTGGGAGGAAATGACAGAGAAAGAGACTTTTGAAAACATGGGCTTCTGTACAAAATAATACAGAATTACTTAATTACTTCATGTTATTCAACTGACTTGATGATGGCTTTATTGATTGCCTGGATCTTCTCTGAAAGTATGAATTGTACACAAGTGCTCAAGTGCAATTTGTAATTAATTTGTTTTTTTGTGTGATAACTTAATATGATCTTAAAATGAATCGAGGTAGGTGTTATCCATGAGGCTTCATGTGATGTGGCCCATTTTTTTGTCTTAAAATGAATGATTCCTCAGTGTCCCACCTCAGGAATCTCAACATTACCATGATGGCTATAAGGATACTGTAGTAGTTAGAGTTATCACTTGTATCACTTACAGTATGTACTCAAACTGTCAATAAAGTGCCGTTTTCAATTCACTTTGCACACTGCACAGCTATTTTCAACTCTCATGTCTCACGTCAATAATCATTTGCCTTTTTCTCCACCCACACCATCAAACTGCAGTGTGGGAAACTACTCTGAAATGTAGTCAACTAAGCTGCAAGCTATTCCTCTTTGAAATTAAACTACTGCTAATGACCTCTCAAATGAATGACACTACACTACAGACACTACCCAAGTAGCTCACTACTTTACTTATACTAGAAAGTAATTAATACTAATCTGGATTTAAATGTCATGCAGCAAACAACTAATGTGACTCGAAGTAGCAGATAAGTCAGGAGTCAAAATGCCCCATTTATATGCAACAATGACTGTGAAAGAAAATGCACTGCAGTGTGAAATCATGAGGAATTAAGCCATTTTTATTCAAGAAACTCAATGGAATTAAATGAAAATTTAGTGATGTAGTTCTCTTCCACAGCCTTTTGTATATAGGTTGTCTGTTTCACCCTACTTTATGATAAGTAAAATACTGAGTTACATGGTTTTGGTATTCTTATAATTCTGGTGTGGCCAAGAGCGTCAAGTTCGAGGAGGACAACCAGCGGGTTTGATTGACAGTGTCAGTGGGAGGTGTGTTTACAGAACTGCATTTTTTACAGTCTAGCTCAGGTCAGCCTCAGTAGAGCAACTTCACCAAGTCTGGTAAGTAGCTAATTTCCGAACATTCCTTATTTAATCGATGGAGTTAGCCAGCTATAGCGTAAGTGTATGCTAACATTAACTTCTTAGCAGTAACATTAGCTTTGCTGTCAGTATTACTATTCCAAGCAAACATGCTAATTTAGCTTCGCTAGCTAGCAGCAGCTTCCTGACTCGGGGTAGCTGGTTAGCTCGTAAATAGCTGGTTTGCAACTTTTGGCAAAGAAAGCCCGTAAAATGTTAAATAGGAATATTATTCCAACCCCATGGCCTGAATTCCTTTTTGTTTTACAAGATGTGCACGACACTACTACTAGTCACTCATAATTGCTTCCGTCGCTCGTTGTGCTGACTATACATTCTGGACGTCCAACGTTGGCTAATTAGCCATCTATGTCAGCTATTTTTCGTAAATAGCTATTAATTATTGGCAAACCTGCGATAAAAACTACCAACATAAATGATACAGAGAAGAGGGTGATTATATATTGATTTTGGGGCAGGGCAGCTTCCTTGTTAACTTACTAATGATCCGGAGGGCGTATCCAACCTGCAGGTCGTAGCATGAAATATTTGCGTGGGCGTCTCCCATTTATGTCAACTCTGACTATTGTTATACAGGAACAGCATTTTTCCAAGCTTTACATTTTCTTATTATATGCAAATAATTGGTGTTCTTTCTCAACCATAATCTGGGGCCGAGGTCTTGGTTAAACGCCAATGTAGAGTCTAGGGCTATTTAATATACATTTCCCTTCATCCACAGTTTAACACATCCAATTTAACCGATCAAAGATGTTTTTGGCCAAAAGACTGATCGGTGGTATCATCGATGTTGTGAGGTAAGGACCAGTGTTGTGGACTCTTGATTGGACTGTATTTATATTCACCACAAACAAAAGCATCTGAGGTCTCTCACTGTTGCCTAGAACATCTATTACTATGTGAATGCATTGTTAAGAGGAAGGAATGCTGCTACCCAACGTCAAACCGGTTCTTATCTTGCCTCTTCTGCAGCAATATTGATCCAGCCCAGTTTGTGCCCTCTGACCCTGTGAGTGACAGCTCTCTCTCTTTTAATAATTATCAGGAAATAATTTGAGTTATATTTTTTTGCTTGCTATCTGTCTATATTGATCATCTGGATATTAACTAGAAATGGTATGATGTTTTTGATAATTGACAGGGTAACCAAACTAAATATCCTATAAAATCCTAAAAAAATATTCTGCAGCCCCCACCACGAAGGCCACTTGCGTATGCAGAGCAGAATGAGAGTGATGAAGAGAGACAGTTTCGCAAAGTCTTCCAGCAGTTGGCAGGAGATGTGAGTACATACTCGTACTGTAATATGTCCCTACCACTACCTCCCCACAACATTCCTTTGCTCCCTTTTCACAAACAAGTAATCAGTCCCCCAATATCCACTTTCTGCCTCGATGACAGAATTATTTAACTGAAGCTGATTCGTCCCTTAGGACATGGAGGTGAGCGCCAATGAGCTGATGAACATCCTGAACAGAATCATTGGAAAACGTAAGACATGCTTCTATCAGTGTTTGTGTATGTGTGGCTATGTGTATGTGGCTGTTTGTCTTGGTGACTCAGGAAGGGCACGGCACATTGACTGACTGCTTTTGAACCTTAGATGCGGACCTGAAGACAGATGGGTTCAGCATCGAATCCTGCAGGAGTATGGTGGCAGTCATGGATGTATCCTTCCTATCATGATCTACTGTGTTAGTGGTGTGGTGTGGTACCAGTGTGCTGAAAATTACTTTTGTATTATGGTATATAATCTCGTCCCCCTTGTTGGACCTTTCTATAGTTGTGAACTGTGGTGTGAGGCTCTCTAGAAGTACAGTATGAGGTTTTGGGTCATCCTTAACTATGTGCAGAGTGACAGCACTGGGAAGCTGGGATTCCATGAGTTCAAACACCTCTGGAACAATATCAAGAAATGGCAGGCGAGTTACTTTTCCACCAGTGCCCAAGGGAAAATGTAATTTTAGAATGCCTAATTTATTGCCACTTAGGATGATGACATTAAACCATTGACTTTAAATGTTTTCTGTTAGGGCGTGTATAAGACGTATGACGCTGATGGCTCCGGGCTCATTGGTGCAGATGAGCTGCCCAACGCTTTCAGGGCTGCAGGTAAGAGCTAATACCATGTTAGAACATAACAATTGAAAATATTCAACAGGTATTTTAAACGTGCTTTGAATATGATTTAAATCAGAATTTGAATACATTCAAGCAAATTGGTGTTTGAGTGAGCTGTACTGTGTTCATATGAAAGAAATCATATAATAGAAACATTCCAGCTTTTCATCTGTTGTCTGTTATCGACACAGGCTTCCCCCTCAATGACCAGTTGTTCCAGATGATCATCCGCAGATACAGCGATGAGTGTGGGAACATGGATTTTGACAACTACATTGGCTGTCTTGTCAGACTGGATGCTATGTGCCGTAAGTTTCAGAGTTCCTCCTCTTAAGGTCATAATGTTAATGGATGTCATTGATGCTGTATTATATACATGCAAACACAGAGTCTGGAAATCAGATCACACATTATTTACAGCCCTGTTTCAGCTGCTATGTACCCAGTATTTACCAAGAAACTGTGGCAACTGTTGGAATTATGTTTGTTAAATTGTAAAGAATGGATTGCCTATTCCTACGTTTTTTTTCTTCCGTCTCAACTGGAAGGAAAGTTGGACAGCATCACCTTTATTCACTGCAACACCACTCTTATAATGTTTCTTCTGATTCAGGTGCCTTCAAAACCTTAGACAAGGATGACAACGGGACCATCAAGGTCAACATTCAAGAGGTAAACTTGCCACAGCTGCACCAGTTACAGATTGTTTTACAATGGTCTTGTTCATAGTTTGTTTTAAGTAATAATGTCTAGATAGACATAATTCAGCAGGAACAGTCAGTGGTAAAACCCCATCACTGTATAGGATTGACGAACAAAACTCTCTTTTCCCTGCAGTGGCTTCAGTTGACCATGTACTCCTGAGCACAGTGCCTCTATGCACTTACAAAACATGTCTATCTACTCTACGCTGAGCTTTGGACCATTCCCAGGACTCCCTATGTCAGTCAACCAGTTCCCTGTGTATGCAGGTTTCCCTTATTTCCAATCTAAGCAATTATGTGAACGAGACATTATTCCCTCAGCTTGCAATAGTGAAACAAAAGGGGTGTTTTAGACTAATGTTGGAAATCCCTGAATCATAAACCTGCACACACAGAGAGCCTCTTTGGGGTAACATCGAACACCTCTGGTTCACGTAATGCCAATGCTGGTCTTGCACACGATAGCCCTCTGCCTGTTTAACTTTGAATTTGAGATGCCTACTATTGGACACAACACCTCACCAATAGCTTTCAAATGGTAATCATTTGACAATCATTCTTCACCAGTTCTGAACTATAACTGTATTACCTATGATGCATTCACATACAATAATGCCAGCACAGTGTTAGTTTTTCTCGTGTCTAACAACAACAAAATATAGATGTTTGTGCCATAGCTGCATGAAGCGAACAGATGCCATTTAATTAGGATTTGAAGAATGGGTTATTGTTGCCATAGTCATTGAACTGTTCGTGTCTTTGAAATGCCCAGTGTCATTTTGTATGGAATTAAAGTTATCTTAACACTAATATCATGTATGCTGTTATTCCAACACCCTAATGATCTTCTATCAATCATGTTGTAAGTACTTTGTGTCCCAAGTGCTGAGAAAGTTCGCTTGATGCATTTAATTAAAATGCTAATTCGATGTTGCTGGGATGACAATCTTCTCAGATATGCAAACAGTTGTTGCCAGACAGTTGTTGAATCCCAGTGGCCTTGCTTGCACAACTACTAAGTTCCTTGATTATGATGATGGCATGCTAATTACTTGCAAAACTTTTACAACGCAACGGTTTTGCTCATCAGCCACTCCAAAGAGATTCCCGTTCTTTTGTGTACTTTACTTTATCATTGAACGTATGATTTGAACAGCGCCCGGGCTGCACACTGTGGTTACTCTGGGTACTGCTCCCCGAGGCCCGGGCTGAAGAGAAAAAGGAACCACCGTCATTGAATTTGCGTAGCTAGCGTCGAGACGTCCGACTGTGCCTAGCTAGCTAGTCAGCTACGAAGTTTCTGGACTCGTCTCAGAGAGATAACGCAACCTTTATTGATCGGAAAGGTAAATTCACTCTGCACAATCATATTTTTAAGGTTGAGACAATGGTCGTAGTATTTATTTGTCCCTTTGAAGGATTGAAGATACGATAGCTACGTGAACAAATGTTACAATTTTGCAGATCCTTCCAATGACTGTAGACGTGACTGGAAAGCTAACGTTAGCTAGCTAGCTCACGTTGTCATTATGTACGAATAAACATACGCCCAAACCTGCATACGAAACCGTATGATTGTTTTTACTCACGACATTGCACTTTTTAAAAGTGAAAATGTCTGTGTTACAAAAGCCTGTGGAGATGTCTTCGGCTACATGGAATACTACAGCATGTCTTTGTTAGTTAGCTAGCGCTGACGTTAACTAGCGGCTAGTCAATCATTTTTCTCTAGTGGTTGGTTTACTAGCTGGCGTACCTGCTCTAGTCAGTAAGCCAAGGTAAATTGGCTCTCAGCTGACTGCACAGGCTGATGACGACTGATCGAGTAAAGAGTAAAGATGAGTGTTGGAGGATGCTACAGACCCAGGAGCTCATCTCCCAGAGCTGCGCGCTAGGCGTGCATGCATGCTTAATATGCAATGATGTATTCGGTACCAAATTGATTTCAATTAGCTAATGAGTAGAGCCGTGCATGCTTGTTCCTGGGCGTGCTGTGCTTATGAACTTATGTTCGCGCCTGAAACGTCTCACTCGCCGTACGCTTACATCCACCTGCTCATTTCCCCCATCATGTCCTTGCAAACTGTCAATTGCCTACACGATACACATTTTCAAATTATATTTGAGATAATACAAATTGGTTTCAGTCTGTCAAACATATGTAATCTTATTTTGATGTATTTGATAGCGTAGATCCTCTAAAGTGTGTATGTAAATTATTGCACTGTATACTTGGCTATGGTGATTACAATATTTCTGACAGAACTTCCAGCCCCCAGGAGGCAGAAGCAGACTGTAACCAGAGAAAGGTGTAGTGAGTGGAAGATGTCTACCCCATACCTTTTCAACCAAGACAGTGTCACACGCTTCAAAAAGAGAAAAGCCCGCTTCACCTTCAGTGAGGTCCATATCCTTTTGGATGAAGTCAGGAAGAACCGCCATATTGTTGTTGGTATGTACCTATGCCACGTAGCCCTCTGTGCCATACTGACACTTGCTCTGTTATGCCTTGCACTAAGATCCATCCCTATTTGTATGTCAAGATCAGATATTATTGGACAGGGGTAACCAAACAAAACAAGCATTATTATCCGATCTTGATCTGGTCTGCGAAACCACCTCCAGAGGTGGATGAGGATGCCTTTGGCCTCGTTTGTTGCAGCCAAATTTAAACACATTGGGTACACAGAATGGTAACCAAAGCCTTGTCACATCAGCTATATTTGGATTTGGCTTGTGACTGGCTGTAACATGAAACACTATCAAAATATGATTAAATGCAGACACAGGAGACATGGCATGCATTTAAATGCCAGGTGTAGATGCCAGGTCCCCAGATCTGAGATGTTGCCGAACCCCAGGTATAAATGGGGTTATTGATGATTAAAGTAAAACATTTTTACTATCCACTTTTCAACCTCGTCACTGTTTAGTTGTCATTCTAGGCTCATGCAAGTTTTATAATGTCAGAATTGAGCCAAGTAGAGCGAAAACAAATTGAATTTGTTTATGATATCCAGTGTGCCACTTGTGGTATTGGATGTATTATTGCCACCTGAACCAGGCAGTTTCTCAGCAGTCATGTTTGTCTCTGATTCCCACAGGCAAGTTTAACCGCGGCGTGCCAACGGACATAAAGAAGCGCAAGTGGGCGGAGATCACCGCACGTGTGAATGAGATTGGCGAGTGCCAGCGTGAGGTCATCGAGATCATCAAGAAGTGGTCCGACCTCAAGTGTGACACTAAGCGGAAGGTGGCGGCCATGCGGTCTGGGGTGCCGGCCTACAAGGGGGTCCAGCGGCTGTCACGAGACCTCAGCCCCACAGAGAACATTGTGCACCAGATCCTGGAGCTGGACAACAAGCGAGGGCAGCCGCCCGGTGAGGCTTATCGCCCGCTGGGAGACGACGATGACGGGCCGGATGAGGAGGAGGAGGAAGAAGAGGAGGAGGAGGACATGGTTGGAATCCATGGCTCCCCCAATGGAGGGATGGACATGGCCTCAATGCCACCACCGCCCCCACATTCCATGGGCATGCCCATGTCCGTTCCCATGGGGATGCCTATACCTGGCCCTGGACAAATGCCCCCGCTCCCGTCGCAACACAAAGATGACCATTCAATGCCAAACTATGGTGGCGCATCTCGTGAGTTCTTTGAAGTGCTTTGAAATGGACAACTCTGGCTTGAAAGAAATATAACGTCAGTTGTAATAAATCTTTATTTGTCCGGTCTTACGTTGATATTTGTATCTACTTGTTGCAGGAGATTCGTCACAGCCCTCTTATGAAATGCAGTATGAAATACCCACTACTGAAGGTAAGGACATCAAAAAAGTTTTTGTAAGTAACTAACTCGATGTGAAAGTGTGAAGGACATAATATACACAAAGTGACCACTACCTCCTCTTTCTTAGACACTGAACCCCAATTTGTAGCCTCGGACGACGACCATGGGGACGACCTGCTCCCTCCTGTTCAGCAGTCGTCCAGCCTCACAGAGAATCACCAGGGAAGCGGCAGTGTTCATCGCCCTTCCATGGCCACCCACCACTCGCCCTCTCCATCCTCCTCTGGTCCTCCCCCTCCGGTGAGCCAGCACGCTCAGAATGCACGGGACAGTATGCTGCAGAGCGCCTCTCTGAGTGTGCAGGAGCAGCACGCCACCAACGTGCTGATGGAGACGGTGTCGCGCTCCCTGGAGCTTCTGTCCGAGTCGGTGCAGCAGCTGGCCGAGACGCAGCAGGAGTTTGTGCGTGAGTCGCTGCAGCTCCAGAGGGAGACTGTGAACGTGCTCAGAGACTTTGCCAGCGGAGCCCTGAACCTCATGCACGACAAGCTCAACGGACGGCCGGCGCTATAGCAACAGAGGGGGATCAGGCTGAAGTGACGGCGTAATAGGCAGCCGAAGTCAAGATGGCGCCTGGTATCAGAGGTCCCCTTCAGGACAAATGCATTTAGTGATGTGAATTAAGATTCTCAATGCTTTGATCGAAAATGTCCCCAAGTATAACAAACGATTTAATTGACCGTTGTCTCTACAACAACATATTTGAAAATTGTAACTTATAGTTACATTGCTTCCTTAATCACTAATTGTGTTTGTCATAATCAGGCCAAATCTGATCAGTTTACATCAGATACCAGGCACTATCTTGACTTGTCACCTCCAAAGACTTCTGCCCCCCCCCCCCCCGTGGTGCTGGACTTCTATAATCCTTTACACTGGGCACAAGATTGATGCTGGGTCGAGTACTTCACTTTAGGTATTTCCAGGGGTTTGTGTTCTGAATTACTGTATTCGTAGGAGTCATCTTCCTGTCACCCTAACCAGTCCAAATAATGAACTGTCACATAGCCTTCCACGTAGGAAAATGAAGTTGGGGTTTACTGTTTCTAGAAAGATTCCCGACTTAGGCTTGCAAAACGTATGCTTCTATTTGTTTCATCTGATGTCAGATGGTTAATGGGGTGTAGTTTGGGACAGAGCTGCTTAAATTTTAAGGCACACTTTGCCAACATTTTAAGTGAGTTTTTTTGTTTGTTCTTTAAGTGGCCTGTTGTATGATGTGAAAATATGATAAGCCTGTTTCTGACAGATGATACTCCATTTGTTGAGGTGTGCATAATTTATTGATGATATCTATGGAATGATTTCAATATGTTCTCCCTTTTTTATTCAAAAATACATTTTAAATTAACTTGTATTTACTGTCCCTGTGTACTAATGTAAGGAGATTTCGGAGATGGTGTTGTACATGTAAATAAATTAGATTGATTACCTTTGGGGATTTAGGTCCTATTCTTGGGCCAGATATACTTGTTTGTTTTCCCTTCTAATGCAATACTTCAATCTAAACATCTTCAGACTTTTCTGGTTTTATTTTGAACATTATTGAACACTTGAATATGAAACCAAACATAGAAATTGTCTTCAAACCAAAGAGCATTATTCATGCATTAATGGTCAAATTAGGAGGGGGGGGGCAGCCCATTTTGTCACAAATTCAAACCCCTCTTTGAAACAATCAAATACTAACTGTACACCTACACCCGAGAGGACTCAGTGGCTGAAGCTGTCTACCAGGTGTTTAGAGTTCCAGGGACCTGCGTTGTTGGAGAGGAACTGGTGGTTGACAACCGTCTTGGCATTCTGATAGAGACAGGCTTCCAACTGAAACAAGAAGGAACACAGATCACACAACCTGTCACAAAATTCACATTCATCCTGTCAAAAAAAGCAATCTTAGTCAGATGATATACCGTAGCACATGGGATGGCTACCATGTGGCCTATATACAGTGCAGACAAATTCAGATCCAAGGGCACCAGGATATCTTCACTGATTCATGGTTCACAAACTCACCTTGGCCCTGCGATACGTTTGGAGATCCAGTAGGTAACGATGCCCACCCAGCTTTGCAATTTTGCGGAAGTTGCAGTAGAGGGCTCTCTTGCACAGTCTGCTGGAGAAGCCAGGCCCACTCATAGACGGGGAGCTAAGGGGCCAGAGAGAGCATTATCCCTACATAGAAAGCTCCCTCCACAATGAAGTTGTACATTTACATTATTTATTTATTTTACATTTTTGACATTTAGCAGACGCTTTTATCCAAAGCGACTTACAAGTACATTTCTTTAAAGTACGTGAATCACATCAGTCATAAGAAAAAAATATGCTAGGACCAGGTGCCATTGGCAGTCACAATGCTAGAAGAAGGAAGGATTACTTTTTTTTTTTATACACTAGAGATACTGTAGTGGGGGGTGAAGAGGTCTTTAGGAGGGACAGTCAAGATGTAGCCTGAAGAGATGGGTCTTCATTACCCATCAGACTTCATTGTAATGGTATTATACCAAGTAAGTACGATAATCTGTATGTTTTACCAAAATAGTTTTGCACTGTTCCAATGTTACAAGCATCGTCTACCACTACCACCTCTGACTTACCCATCGACAACAAAGCCGGTTGTGCTGTCCAGCACCTCGATGCTCGGGTCCCCGAGGCACCAGTTGATGCTGAGGTCTTTGCAGAGGGGAGTGCTGAGCGGAGGCTCCACCCCGTCACCACTGAGGAAGAAGATCCTCTTTTTCCTAAAGGGTGGGACCAGCTGCTCCTCCCAGTCATCGCCCAGGCGATTGTTGATTGCGTCCGACACTTTCTCAGAGTAATGGCTGGAGTCACCTGAACAGAGACCAGTAAACCAGTAAAAGTTCTCCAAGTTCCTTGTTAACCCGTTAGACCCCAATAGAATTCTAGAACACTGCTGTAGATTGCTGAGAATTGTCAAGATAAAGCTCAATTTTCAACACACATTTGAAACAGGCGGGCATAGTTTGAGATCAAATAAGACAGGGAAATTACAAGTAATTTTAGTTTCAAAGAGCACGTATATGATAGTAAATATTCACTATAGACACTATTCTAAAATAGATGAGTGAAACGATTTAAAAATGCACAAAGTCAGCGATTTAAAAATGCAATACTGTAGCAAACTATTTAAAAATGTGTTTCAACAAAGCAGATTCAGAAATTAGGGGCAATCACAATGCTAGAAGAAGGAATTTTTACATTTAGTTTTTATTATTATTTACTACTTCACTCCAGAGTGGCCAGCCTTGAGATGTTCTGACACCACCCAGTCCATTTAACTGCGTGCCACTCTTTGTACCCCGCTTTCTGCCACTCTTTGTACCCCGCTTTCTGCCACTCTTTGTACCCAGCGTTCTGCCACTCTTTGTGCACAAGTCTGAGTTTGAAAGCCTTGAGGAAAAAGGGTTTGCGGTTGTTGTGGGAGGGCTTACAGCACTTCCTGTCTGTGCTCCCTACAATTGTTTTTTTACTTTCGCTTTCAACAACAATGTCATTGGCGATCAAAGACAATTACTCTATCATACTAAATATTAGTTTCATTTTCTCCGAAATGTTAACGTCGTGGCAGAGTCAACAAGTTGATACGGTGGCACAGCAGCCCTCTTACATTCTTTGGGGAGAACCCAGATAAATAATAAAATAAAATAAAATAGTCCTGGATGGCCACAGCCGGCATCTGATTAACCTACACAAGAAGATAATGTTTGTTTATTTATTGACTTAGGTCTGTTAGTGACCTCACCCCTGTCTCTAGGATAGATTGGGGGGGGGTCATGATTTACTCCAGATGTACAGAACCAGTCAAAAGTTTGGACACAACTTGCCAAGAGTGTGCAAAGCTGTCATCAAAGCAAAAGGTGGCTACTTTGAAGAATCTAAAATATAAACCATATTCTGGTTTGTTTAACAATTTTTCTTTATGTGTTTACACATAATTCCATATGTGTTCATTCATAGTTTTGATGTCTTCAATATTAATCTACAATGTAGAAAATAATAAAAATGAAGAAAAACCATTGAATGAGGTGTGTCCAAACTTTTGACTGGTACTGTAAATAGGATGACAACTTGATAACATGTTAAAAAGTTAAATCTAGGTTCTGTATATATGAAATATATATGTATATATTCTGTATATATGAAACACACTCACTGATTATATACCATCATTATGCTGTATAGCACTTCATTCACATTTGTTCCACATGCTTACAGATTCAAGAAACCATAAATCAAAACATTGCCAGCTGTCTTACAAAAGCATTGCCAGCTTACTGATACTCAATATGGCTATTAAGCTGCAATGGAAATACAACCCTGTAACAGGAATAGACCGAAACAAGTGAAAGCGAAAACACTTGCAAGAGTGCTTGTTTTGAACGGCCAACATGTTATAAATATTCTAGCTAGCCTTCTCAAATACATCATGAATAATTGCGGCTGTAGCTAGTAGCCTGTAGCTAGTAGCCTGTAGCTAGTAGCCTGTAGCTAGTAGCCTGTAGCTAGTAGCCTGTAGCTAGTAGCCTGCTACTACAGTACTATGGTGCACAGCGGTGTGATGGAGATGAGTGAGTGACAGCCTCTTGTGTGCAGCAGAAAATTCCGCTACTTGCCAGATGTGTTCACTAGCAGATGGAGATATCAGCTATTTAAGATGACATGGACCAAATTGACCAAACCAAACAAGCAACATGTTACTTCATGTGTCAAAAGTGTAAAGACATCGCTGCCACTACTGAGTGTTTACCATGCTGGAGCTTCACCGTGGCTCTCGTCTGAAAGGGAACTTGCTGGTCGTGACCACCGAGAACAGGACGTATAACGGCTATCTACTCTAACTCTTTATCAATGACAAAGGAGCGATCGGGATCTGAATCACAGCGTATCTGGACAGCCTCCTACAGCCGCGTCTGCTTTGGCGCAGACATTTTTTAGCAGTGAAGTGTTTCAAGTGAAAAAAATACGACAAAACGTCATTATTACAACTTTTACCGTTTCCGCTTCCAGATCGCGGAAAACAGTCACTTATACAATAATTGGTGGGCAAGTTTATTTTGCAATATTGACACGTATTGTGGTTAGAAAACCCAAGCAGTCAACGACTGCTACAGTAGAACACAGCCATTCACGGCGGCGGGGGGATCTAGAGGGGATCTAGAGGGTTAATCCCTTTTTATTTGTATGGCACCCCGCGTCACTAGAGCGCTGTTCCTCAGTCCTACAAGGGGGGGCGGCCTTGTGATTGTAATGCATTCCTGGTTACTTACCTAGGACCGCGCTGATGATGTAGAGTGGCTCAACGAAGTGGCTCAGCAGCGCCCCCTGGACCCCGGTGACGGCCCAGCGGCAGAGCTTGTCACTGTTGGACATGCAGCAGACCCGGGCGCCCCACACACTGGGGTGGAGGAAAGCCACAGGGATCAGAGAGCACTTAGCATGGCACTGCAGCTTCAGGGAACTGTAGCTACTGCTCAGGGACTTCCTATGGGGATAGAGGATGCACACAATCACTCTCACTGGGTCTCTCAATTAGTTTACTAAATTAGTCAAATGTAAACAAATGTAAACTGTCCCAAAATTGAATTCTCATCCAATTCGTACACTTCTGAGTGGACGCAAACACTTACATTTCCGCATGGACACTCACCAACAGCAGCCATACAGCCAACAGCAGCCTGTATGAAAATTCACACACTCACATGGGAATGCACTGTGCTGCCCCTCTTGGGGTCTGGTTGGTGTAGAGGTGAAGGTAGGTTTTGGGCTTGAGCTGGAGCAGGTGGCTGTCTGACTTTCTCTCATAGATGGAGCGCTCCTTGACCTTTGGGTCATGGCTGAAGAACAGCAGAAGCTGCTTGTACAAGAACCTGAATAGAAAGACAGGATGGGACACATCATTTGCGCGTCTCCAGTATTAATAGCTAAACAAAGGTGAAAAAAAGTGAGTGAGTGAGTAAGCAATAAAAGTCTAGAAGCTCCATCAAAACTCCTGTTGAGGCTGAGGTACCTTTGGAGAGCCCGCCTGGCGGTGACGACAGCGTGGCAGTCGTGCACCATGGTGCCGCTGAAGCAGAGCCAGCCGCTGCAGCTTGACTCGCCCGTGCCCAAGGCCACAACGTTGTAGCGCTCACAGGACTGGCCCCCGGTGTCACACACCTCTGGTGAGGGAGTAATGGGGGAGAATCACATCCGTACACACAAACTATTCACAATCTATAGACTGGTAAACACACATGGACAACACATAGAAACTGTGTGTGTGTGTGTGTGTGTGTGTGTGTGTGTGTGTACATTAGACATGCTCATCAAAAATAGGTGTCATTTATAGTCATTAACATATTTTCTTTGTGCAGTGTAGATTCCAGGGATGCAAACTGGTTAGGGGTGGAAAAGGTGAGAAGGATACGTGAGCTGGAGAAACAGACCTGCTCAGGGGGGGGTCAGGGGGCATTTAAAAAAAATAGGTGACCTATTTTTAAAGATGACCAGTTTGCATCCCTGAGATTCCCCAGTGAGCAGAGAGAACACCTCACCTCTCTCCAGGACAAAGGCAGCCAGGCCGCTCTTGCAGCTGTGGAACTCAGGACACTCCCTCAGGAGGTGCTCAAATATCTCACTGGACACTGCTGCCATCCGATGCTTGTGCCAGTCTGTATAACCCACTAGAAAAACAGACGTTTTCAGAGTCAGAAGAAGAGATGTACTAACCCTGAGTCTTGGCAGATCATGCAGTATGTACTATATAAGACTGTATAATCAAACTATTATAAAAGGCAAACAGGTTTATGCCCCATGTTATAATCCTCAAGCCTAACTGTGAATGTTTGCACTGACTTCCATCACAAAATGAGCTTTTCCCTCTAAATGCACCCACAAGTTATTCAATATGAATTCAATATCAGTTTGATCATCAATTGAGAACACCTGGCCCCTAACCTCCAATCCTTTTTCCCCTCTTGGGGCTGCTCTCCAGGTTGTCTGACTGGTCCTGGAGCCCGAGTTTTAGGAAGCTGCTGTCCAACTTGGGTGGAGTTGTGCCAGGGAGGGAGAAGCCATCACTGTCATCATCAGAGTCCTCCTCCAGCATGGGGTCTGGCAGCATGTGGCTCTGCAGGGGTTTGGTGGGGGAAGACCTCATGGGCCTGCAGTCCTCTGATAGCACAGGCCCAAGCAAGTCTGGGTTCCTGGAATCAGTGTTGCCGCCACAGAAATCTCGTCCAAAAGGCCCGCTGTTGCCCTTATGTATCCTCAGGCTGGGATCGCGCTCTGAGGGGAAGCGCCTAAGGAAAGAGGCCGCCATTCTCGGCAGCCGCTTCGTTACAACCTCTTGGTCCACCATTATTACCTGCAGTAAACACTGAGTGCATGGGAATTCATTTCACACATGCATCAGTTGTGAGAAAGAGATGTAAACTAAAGGAGCACACCAGTCGCTGTGATAAATTTGAACGGTAGGCCATGGTGGTGGTAGTCCATGTTCAGGCCTATAATTTTAGTACCACTGGGCTGTCAAATTATGAGATGCTTTCGTGGAATTTTGCATCAAAAATATTTTCTGAAACATTTTTAAAACACGAAAATCGTGTGTATGAATAGCAAATGTCTCCCTCACATTAAAATGCTGGCATCCCGAACCACGTCAGTGGTGAAGTGTGGTGGAGAGAAGAAATAGGCACGTGTAGTGAAACTGGTCTGACTAGCAAACTGAGTAGCTAGCTATCCTCCTCAGCCAGGTCCGGATTTTTAGTTGAAATATAATGAATTTCAATTGTTATTTTAGATTTATTTTATTCTATTCGACCTTTATTTATGCCGGTTAGTCTCGTTGAGATAAAATCTCATTTTCAAGAGAGACCTGGTCGATATTTCAAGTTTAGCTAAAGTTATAGGTAGCTAAGCTAGCAGGTAAGTGGTGCTTTGCAGATTTAATTACTGCATGAGTGAAGTTTATTCAATTACTGTATGAAGTTAAGTAGCTAATATAACGTTACTCTGTGTGGTAAGAATTATCTCTGTGAAACGGCCGACATTGTTTGGTATGAGAATTTAGAAATTCTATCACTTTATCTTCATGTTTTATCTTACCTGGCTTGTTAAGGGCTCATCTGTGCATGCAGGGATGTGACTGAATATAACACATGTTGACCACTAGAGGTCAGCAAATCAAATGAATGGGACTGGTTGGCCTGGTCTGAGGACGTCGGATGCTCCGCGGCTCATTGAGCTGGGTGTCAGTCTGCTTTTCAAGACTGCAGGTTTTCCTCCAAAGCAATCCACTTATTAGACTATTAAAGCCTTAATCAAGCCCCCTTTAAACAGCCTACTATGCCTAACTGAGTTTGGAAACAAATTGGCCCTAAGAGCGACCCAGGAGAGATGCTGCCATGAAGTGTTAATTTGCACATCAATTGCTTTATGGGTTGATTGAAGTTTATACTGTAAGTCCCACAGAGACTAATCAAGACCAAGCCACATTATTCCAGAGGAGATGGGAGGTGGAAATAGAGTCAGTCAAGTAACCTAAAAACAACATGACGGTGCACCGCCACACCACTTTTAGGGATAAAGATCTCTTGTGTAGCAACTGCACCCTGCCCTACACCCCTAGACCTAAACCTATTACATACACACCCATACACACACACACGGACACACATGGACACACACTAAGAGTGGTCGTTAACCATCATGCATTGTTCTACAGTCCTTTCTGTCTCCGTGGGCTGGTTAAACAGCTGCTGGGGTTGGCTTATGGGGAGGGGGGGGAACAGTATGGACGGTGGGCAGTCTGAATGTAGCTGGAAGGCAGGGGGTTTGATGGGGGTGGGGCCCCTGAATAGGCAGCTGTATTCACTGTTGGAGCTCTTCTCTTACCTTTAGTTAGAGCACTCAAGTTAAAGTGGTAAAAGTGTCTGTGCTACAGGTTTATTATTCTTTAGACAGAGACTTAAGTTATTTTATATCTGCCCTCCTATTCATATCTTGAATTAAATAGAGCGGAAAGAGGGAGAGAAAACATTTTTAATATCCATTTCCTTTGCGCATGTTATCTGCTCAGGATTGACACTTTCTTCTAAGGAATGAGACGTTTTTTTAATTCCTTTATATTCCTCTGAAAACATTTCATGGCACTGATCCAGCTGATACATCGCATTAGGTACCCAACCATTTAAATGAAGGGATTTAATTATGTCCTATTCAGCAAACTCAAACATGCTGCAGGCAGTTGCGTCTGCGCTGGTCTCGTACAAACTGATGTATTAAATACTCAGTGCTTTTAGGTTAAATACTCAGTGGAGTATACTCAGGAAGAATCCACAACGTTTAGTGATTTACAAGGATTTCAATGTATGTAGTATTTACTGTAAGCTTTGTTTGTGCCTTTTGTCTCATGTTTTAGTTTTTTTCTTGATTTCCAGTCGACCCCTCCAGAAGAAGCCTGCCACTGTGCTATGGAGTTGTCTGACATCTGGTGAAAAGAGACATGGATTCGGAGAAGCAGAAAGAAAAGGAAAAAATCAATCCATCGATCTCTCCTCTGCAAGTACAAGTTGGGGATTCCTCCCCCTTTTCCTCCCCCTTTCTATAGCCCCTGCTGACCTTTGTGCCCTCCTCCTTTATTCTGTTTTCACCCCCACCTGTTCTTGTTCCTTCGTCCCTCCTGCTCCTTCTTTCATCACCCATCTGCCACTGTCAGGGTAGCTCCAGGAGGAGAGAGAGGGGTGGGGGGAGTGAGGCACAGGGGAAGAGGTAGAGGGAGTGAAGACAGGCAGATCTGTCCCTCGACTTGGTCTGTATTCAATTATCATCATGCCACCACGTTACCAAACAAAGGACTTTTAACATTTGCCCAATGTTATGTCTTCTGCTCCAGCGAAAATATTTTGTTGTCTTGATAATTAAATAATGATGAAGTAATAATGCAGTAATAATGCACATGAGTCTGTTTGTTTGTAGGAGTCTTTTATTGTATGCGAGCATTGGCAGTCTGTGGTTACCAACTCCTTATCTATGGTTTTTAAGCCATCGTTTTCCTGATCATGGCAGCTGCAAAATTAGACCAAAGACTGTGATATCCATGTTACACATTACACAAAACACCTGTCTTAATCCATGCTCGCTCATGTCCCCAAATGAACACACAGATATAGGTATTATGTCATTAAGAAACTCAGACACACTTACCCTTAAACGCTCACACATGCACATGTGCAGCATATCAATGAACACCCCCCTACACATACACACAACACAGCCACATGCCCCAGCACAACCCCCCCTACACTCCTTTTGTCCTGTCCCAGAGTCAGACTGCAGGCTGGGGTTGGGAGGCTGGAGCGGAGGCCGGAGCAGCCTGGCTTCTCCCCTGAGGGTCTGGGCCTGATTTGCACCAGCTCCCACTCCCCTTGGGGAGAAGGGTCTGAGCGTCTGTATTGTAAGTGAGGCAGATGCTGGTCATTTTTAATGGGAGGGCCGGGGTGACGATGTGACTTCTCTCTCAGGTTCCCATGCCCTGTGGCACGCTTGTGTCACTTCCCTCGAGGGGATACAGATGACACAGCAGAGAGGGATCATCAGGCACCCACTGTCCATCTGCTCTCTGACACAAAGACACTCAGATGTACCATAGATATGTAGCACATACACAAAGACACTAGGTGCAGGTATGCTTATTCACTAAGGTACAGAGAGATAAGAATCCCCCTCTCAGTGACAACCTTAGTGAAGTTGCATATGATGAACAGGGAGACTATAAAAGATAGAAAGTAAAATAAACACTCATGTACTCAATGAGAATAATAATCTGGGAAGACAGTTATTGGTAGTATACATATGTAATTAAAATCTAGGTCTAGTTCATGTATTATTACTAGAATCAGAAGACATCAACATATGGACTGTATATCTGTCTATACATCTATATCTGGCTCCTATTGTGTAGATCATGAGTTGTAATATGGTAAGGATGTTGTATTAATTAAGTAATGTAAAAGTATGGCCTGCATGATCTCTTGGCCTGTGCAACATTGTCTACAATAATTTTAAATTACCATAGTGATATGATTTGATGACAATATTGTCATCAGTTTTTTTTGGCTTCTACTGTACCAAATCAATATGAATGTTTAGTCCTAAGTGTGTGTTTTGGAAATAACTCTAAGATAACTCCTATCTGTGATAGGAGTGCCTCTTGTGCCTACAAGATATATTGTTCTGCTGCTTTTTTTTGTAAATTAGTAAATTAGTTATTTTTGTTAATACTTAGCTATTTTGTACATTTCTTGTCAATATTTGCTATTTGTTTTTTATGTCCACACACCAACCTCACCAACTCAATTTCCTGTATGTGTATGTATACTTGGCCAAATAAAAGAATTCTGATTCTGATTCTGATTCTGATTCCACCATCTGCTCATCATAGTACCCTTGATAACTTGGTTGCACTTCTATCCTCCTATGTACATTCTGAAGTAGTAATAATAGGCGATTTTAATATAGACTGGTTGTCTCAAACCTCAGATAAAATCAAACACTTGTGCGATGGTTTATAACTATCACAGTTAATCTCAAAACCAACACGGCCTAACTTGAAGAATCCAGATAAATCCACCCTGCTAGACATCATCCTAACAAATAGGCCTAGATGAAAGGATAAAAAAAATCTGCTCCACGCTTCCTTACAAAAATAAATTTTGAACGTTTTATCGAGCAAGGTTTTTTACATGATCTTTATTGGTCGAATCTTTCCCTTATCAGCTGCGTACCTGACCCCGATTTGGTTCTAGAACATTTCTCATCTATATTTACATATCTGGCAGACAAACATGCCCCAAACACGCCCTGAAGCATGGACATTCCTCTTCATCCCTAAGTAAGATAAGCAATGCCTTTAACCAGCATTTTATCTCTGCAGGCTTTTTATTTGACAGAAATGGTGGTTTGGCTGACCCAGGTCAGACGGTCGTCCTCCAGCCCCCACTTGGCTCAATGGGAGATCAGTCAACTACTAGCGAATCTTTTCTTTAATTTAAAATTCTATTCCATTCTATTCTAAATATGCACCAATCTGGGTTTAGACCTGGTCATGGCACAGTCTCAGCTGCTACACTTGTCTTAGACGATGTGTTAAATTGCCTAGATCACAAAAAAACATTGTGCTGCCTTATTTATAGATCTCACCAAGGCATTCGATACGGTCGACCATCACCTACTCATTCAGAGGTTGTCTGAAATAGACCTGGATCAGGCTTCATGTAGATGGTTTGAAAATTATTTAATGGACAGAACGCAGTGTGTCTTAACTGATGGTGTAAATCTTATGGTGTTATGTTTTCTGGACATAACAAAGGGTGTTCCACAAGGATCAATTCTTGGTCCGATTATTTTTTACTATTTACATCAACAATATTTGATTATCAGTAAATAATTGTAACCTGCATCTATATGCCAATGACACTTGTTGTATATGCTATTGCCCCCACAATTGATCAGGCTCTTTCTGAGCTACAGTCTGCATTCGCTGTCCTGCAAAGATAATTTTTTGGGCTGAGGTTGGTGCTTGATTCTGGAAAAACAAAATCTATGTTGTTTACCAAATCACAGAAAAATGTATCTGATCTATACATGTACTTTAGGTGGTGCCCCCATTGAGCGTCTCCCCGCTTATGAATACCTGGGCATTTGGTTTGACAAAGACTTGATGTTCAGAAAACATACAGAGGACCTTAAAAAGCTAAGATTTAACATGGGCTTATTTTATAGGAATAGATCTTGTTTTTCCCTGAACAGCAGACAGCAGATTGTACAATCAACCTTCAAGCCAGTGCTTGATTATGGTGATGTCATCTACCAAAGTGTAGCAGCCTCTACTCTTAAACCTTTGGATGCCATCTACCATAGTGCCCTTCGCTTTATCACAGGTGATAGTTGTAATACTCATCATTACATACTTTATCAAAAAGTTGGCTGGACATTGTTAAAGTCCCATAGATCTCTTCATTACTCCCTTTTTGTGTATAAAGCTCTTGAGGTTCCTCGGGTCTCCACTGAATTGGGTAAATCTGCTTTTAATTGTGGTGCACCTCACTGCTGGAACAATCTGCAGAGAACATTTCAGTTGGTTGCTCCGATGCTGCTAGGGCATTTTAAAGTTTTGATTGAGGACCTCCTTGTTGAAAAATGTGTTTGTTTTTCTTGATTGGGTTTTGTTATGTTGTAATCTTTTTGTATGTCTATTATGTATTATTGTAAACTGTGTGTATGCAGGGCTCCCTTGCAAAAGAGACTGTGGCCTCAATGGGACTGCTTGCTAAAATAAAGGTTAATTAAAATATGTGTAGGCCTACTTTCATTTCAGTTTCGTTACAAAATACTTCAATGTCATAGACAAAATATGTCCACATTTGAACACAACTGGCCTTAACAATGAAAATGCCCCTAACACTATACTTGATTATAGTGCTTACTCCAAATGATATATCCAGACCAGAGCTATATTTGCAGACAATACTAAACGCTGTTCTGTTGAAATTCGTTGTCAGTGTCTGTGAGTTACATCTGTTTATATTAGTTATGTGTGCGTCATTGGGGTGACGTGAATTATAGCGTAGCAAGAAGCGTGCCATGGATGATGTGTGGGTCAGTGACGGCACGCGTCCCTTCCTCATTACAATATTTAAATCTACGAGCGAACATCAGCCCTCCCCCTCTCACTCAAAGCACACACACGCTTTCAAGTGAAGCACTTCTTTCAAGTGCACGCTGAAACAAGGTTTTAAAACAACATCTCTGAACATTAGACTATAGCCCAAGACGTTTGGATCATTGGATAGGCCTAGCCTAGTTAGTTGTTGCGCGCCCGATAGCCACACCAATATATCATATCCATATATCACGTTGAATAGTATAGAAAATGTTTCCAGTACACTTTGTCTGCGAGCAGATCGGAAGTGTTCACAGAGACAATTCAAAAGGAGCAGGCCTACACAACGTATTCGCTCAAGCCTTGCGTGGATATTCGCCACATAAATCATCAGTTAAGTAGCATATATGAACATATCTAATTAATTATTTATATTTGTATGAAAGACTGATATGTAAGCTATAAAACAATATAGGACCAGGAGTCACGACAGATGCTGAAAATCGTCACTATTGGTTCCCCCCTAAATCAATATGCGCAGTTGGGAAGGACGGTTCGAGAAGACAATAGATCGTGTGGAACACCGCACGGCAGGCCATGTGCCATTCATTACCATACAGCTGTTAGAATGAAGTTCACACAAAGGCAACTGCCATGATATCCCAAACTCTAGTAAGCTGCGAGTCGCTAGTCCTGCAAGACCGCCCCATCCCCCAGTCACTCAACAAAAGACCCCCCCAATATCCGAGGCGCACAATGAAAGGTCTTGCCTGCTTTTGTTGACTCGCACGCGTCTGAGCAATTACAATTTCTGGACTGAAGAAAGAAAGGGCGGAACACGCCATTCTTCCCTACTTCCCTCTGATCGATATTTAGTTATAACAAAAGGGCAAGGATTTAGGCTACCAATGACGGATGTTAAACTAAAAGTTTATGGAAATAGGCCTAACTATTTGGAAGGTATAGTGTACATGAGCTAAACACATTGGAAATCGGCCTATACACCAGAGACGTTATCGGGTGCACCTGCTTTCTATTGCCAAATCTAGCCTTCACACCCTACATGTTATGGACCCTGCATGCATATTTCGACAACACATAGCCTAGCTAGCCATAGCCTGAGTACATAGTTCTTCAAATTCTTAAAATCATCTCCTTGTCTAGTCTTGTTATTCAAGTAGCCTATAGAATGAAATGCATTCTGTTTAATTTGAGCCTATTTTAATTCTGAAATGAACATGAAAAACACACCTGCATTTTATTTGGTTGTTTGTCTGCCACTATGTATAACGAATAATGAATTGATAAGGCTTAATCATTTAATTGATTGAGTTTATAAATTGTAACACTTTCAAAACTTTCCTTTGACAAACCATATAGCTTCCAATCACTATTGCTGTGATATTAGGCCCACAGATTATATTAATTAGTGTATTTGAATTGTTGTCATTATTAGACCTATACTAAGTAGTGCATTTTTATTCTGCACATTTTTTGTAGGCCTGAATATACTTTTTCTCGAACCCTAACCCTAAAATATATTTAAATGCGGCGTGCCAATCACACATGTAAGAATACCATACCCTGATACCAATACCATACTCCTTCTGCTTTAACATTTACCTCCCAAATGTAATCATTTCCAAATACACACCCAGGTTCCACATATGTCCCTAGCTTGTCCCCTGGGCCTTATCCTGTCCCGCCTCCTGGCTGACGGGGGCGCATCAGGAGTATAAAACCACTCTCTCGCATTACGCATCAGAACCAAAACAACGTGGAAACCGGCGGACAGGACAGAAGCAGGAGCGGGGACTTTTGGAACCTTTTTTCACTCATCTTTTTTTGTAGCAATCAATTGTGCGATTGCAAGGATATGTTTAGCATTTCTTCCATCTTCACTTGAGTTTTTTGGGGAATACGCGCGCGTCAAATCCAGATTGGACACAACGAATGCATCCACCTGCTGACTGTTGAACGGCTACAGACCAAACTCTTGACAAAAATGGCATGCCTAACACTTAGATGTATCTTGGCTTTAGCCTTGTTGGAAGTGGTAAGTACGAAAAATTGATGAAGGAACCATTCGATACTGCGCCTTGGCTACTTTACGCAGCTTGTCTAATAAGTGTTTATCGTTGCAGGTATCGTCATCGGGAGTGTTTGAGTTGAAGGTTCATTCGTTTAACACTGCCCACCGCATATGCAGACGGCATAGAGATTGCCACATATTTTTCCGAATTTGTCTCAAACACTCGGAGGATGTTATTTCGGCTGAGCCACCTTGCACTTTTGGAACTGGACACACGAACGTCATCCGTGCAGACCAGACCTCAATTTCAAGCAGCGCTGCGATCCGAATTCCATTCCATTTCAAGTGGCCGGTAAATATAATTTAAATTTATACAGAACGTTTGACATGGACATTAAAAAGTTATTATATTGGATTAGTCTTGGATGAAATCTAATCCTGGATTTACCTTTGTTTAGGGAACATTTTCATTGATCATTGAAGCTTGGAACGCAGAAACCCCTACAGAATACACAGGTAGGTGTCTCGGTACTGTATATAGCCTATCTAGTTATGACCTTCATAAATTCAAAGTACCAGTCTTACAAACTTTCCCGTCCTTCCAGACAACCAAAACAACCTCATCAGTCGTTTGGCAACTAGAAGAAGGCTAGCCATTGGCGAGGACTGGTCTCAAGACGTCCACTTCGGGGAACAGAGCGAGCTCCGTTACTCATATCACGTGTTCTGTGATGAATATTACTTTGGCGACAGCTGCGCTGACTACTGCAGACCCCGTGACGACACCCTGGGCCACTACACCTGTGATGAGGAGGGGAACCGAAACTGCCTGGAGGGATGGAAGGGCAACTACTGTTCTGATGGTAAGTAGGACATCTCATTTGTAAATGTCAGACTTTACAGTGTAGCCTGCCAATGTTCTTCTCAATACTTGCCATTTTCCTTATTCAGAAATATCACAAGAGCGTGATAGTGTTTGTGTTGCCTAAATCATAAGTAGCAATATATCACACAAATATGTTTGTTTTTGTGTGAAATTATTTATAAAGTACCACTCTCTCCCCCAATGGTTTAACTATAATCCCTTAACCAGCCATTAGACATGCAGCTTTGCAGCAGTCTAAGATGGTCTACTTTTATCTCAAAAAGCTCCTGTAGCGTTCCTTTATAGCCCATAGCAAGAAAGCTTTTGGAGTCCAATATGCCTTTTGTTCCCTGTAACAATGGGAGAAAGAGCCGTGACTCACCAGAGACGCATGTTGGAGGTGGTCTGTGTGTGTGTGTGTGTGTGTGTGTGTGTGTGTGTGTGTGTGTGTGCGTGTGTGTGTGTGTGTGTGTGCATGTGTGTGTGTGTTACAATGAGCGAGGGAGAGAGGGGATAAAAGAAAGACCATGCGTTTGTTACCGTGGTGTGCTCACCAGCTGCTTGGTTTAATACTTAACAAACACTGAAGTCTGAGATGGGGGGGTGGGGTCAGACAGGGTGCTGTGCGTGTGTGTGTGTGTGTGTGTGTGTGTGTGTGTGTGTGTGATGTATGAGAGGGCGTGATCATTGTAATCACACACTCTCCCCTCCCTCTCACCTCTAGCCATCTGCTCGGCGGCCTGCAGCGAGAAGCACGGCTACTGCGAAGCCCCTGGGGACTGTAAGTGCCGGATGGGCTGGCAGGGCCCCTCTTGCAGCGACTGTGTGCGCTACCCAGGCTGCCTCCACGGGACCTGCAGCCAGCCGTGGCAGTGCACCTGCAAGGAGGGCTGGGGAGGCCTCTTCTGTAACCAGGACCTCAACTACTGCACCAACCACAGGCCCTGTGCCAACGAAGCCACCTGCACCAACACAGGCCAGGGCAGCTACACCTGTACCTGCCGGCCGGGCTACGGAGGCACCAACTGTGAGCTGGAGACCAACGAGTGTGACAGTAACCCCTGCAAGAACGGAGGCAGCTGCAATGTGAGTGATAACGAAGTTTCAGGAGGAAAAGGGGGGTCTTAGCAGTTATCATGACTTTTAACGGTCTCGTGTAAAAGTGTTAGTTATAACATTTTGAAAGACTTATAGCATGTTTTTTGTTCCTTGAAGTTTAAGTTTGAAGTCAAACTTCATGGACAAAAAAGTGTAAACGTGTATTTAGTCTTTAGTTTCAATTACACAGGCTTTTATTATAACACTAATATATATATATTTTTTAAAAGACATTATATATCAGAGACTTGATTAGCAACCATCAATCTACAGCAACGCTTTATCAAGGTTTCTCTCTAACAATTTGCTCTCTCCCCTCTAGGATCTGGAGAATGACTATTCATGCACCTGCCCTCAGGGCTTCTATGGGAAGAACTGTGAGATCATCGCTATGACCTGTGCCGATGGACCCTGTTTCAACGGGGGCACCTGTGTGGAGACTGTGGGGGGGGGCTACACCTGCAGCTGCCCCCCAGGATACACTGGCTCCAACTGTGAGAAGAAACTGGACCGCTGCAGCAACAGCCCATGTCTGAATGGTGAGTCTGGCAGCAAGTGCAATGAACATGGATGAAGTGCAGTCTTGCTACTGGCGCCATCTGGTGGTTAAAATAGTAATCTGCACTTACTGGCAGTAAAAAGTCGGTGTGGCGATGACTACCTGTTTGAAGAGGGAATATTAATTTTGAGCACATGTTTTCAATTTGAAAACATCAAATATAATTTGGGTAAACATGACATTTCATTATGAAAGGTGTCATGTTTCATGAGCAGTAGCAGCAGTTGAAACCACTGTGTTCAACCACTTGAAATATGAGTTGTTGACAAAAAAAAAAGAAGCTAAAGGAAGATTCTGCAAAAAACCTATTGATACCCCGGCAGATGGCCTTGTGCTGTAGGATGTTAAACTGAGCCCTGTGCTTCTCTCTCTCGTAGGTGGGCAGTGTCTGGACCTGGGTGAGAGTGTGCTGTGCCGATGTCGCTCAGGCTTCACCGGCGCCAACTGCCAGGTCAACATTGACGACTGTGCCCAGATCCCCTGTCAGAACGCAGGCACCTGCCAAGACCGCGTGGATGACTATACCTGCTCCTGCACTCTGGGCTACACGGGCAAGAACTGCAGTGTGCGCTCCGACGCCTGTGGCGTATACCCCTGCCAGAATGGGGGCACCTGCTTCACCCACTTCTCAGGGCCCGTATGTCAGTGCCCCTCAGGCTTCATGGGGCCCAGCTGTGAGTTCACCCTCCAGCCCAGCTTCAAGCCGGCCCCCTGGCAGACCCAGCGGCCCTCCTCTGCGGCCCTCACAGCCTCCTGCATCCTGGCCCTCCTGGCGTTGGCCCTGGCAGCAGGCATCGTGGTGCTCCGACGAAGGCGCCTGAACGGCAGGAAGCAGTTGAGCGACACCGCCGTGTTCAATGACCTGGAGGCGGTCAACAACCTGGGAACTCTCTTTCCCAACGAGAGAGAGGTCTTCCTGGGAAGCAGTGGCTTCTTTAAGATCAGCAACAGCGACACACGCCTCAGCCTCTCTCTCAGCCCAGAGGACAGGTCTGGATACAGGCACAGCTCTGTGGAAAGCGGCCATGGGCAGGGGGAGCGCCACTCTCTCCCCCCTGGACAAGACTACCTGTGGAGGGGGGAGAATGGCCTGGGTACTGGGGTTGGGCTGAGATGAGATGCTGGAGGAGATGGACACTTAGATACCTGGATAGGAGGGGACAGGGACAGGGAGGATCATGGGAATGTTAGCACTTCTTCTTTCTCTCTTTTTAAAATGTAAAATGAATAAAGGAAAGGAAGAAAATCACATGAGTTGGAAATGATTCTGCTCATTTTGAAGACTATGTTGCAAATGTAAACAAAGAAAGTGTTGGAAAATGAACTACTTATTATGATAAAGATTTTACATACAACATTTGTAAACCTCTCTTTAAGTATGGGGAAATGTCCTCAGAAAAGGTCTTCCATGTTAAATAATCCAAAGAGACAACCGTTACCACATGACTGACTGTATATAGGACACTAGCCTGCAACACAGCCCTCTACAACAAATGATACTGGAGGAACCGTTTAAACCAAATACAGCAAGTTCCAATACTCTGACCTGTACCCGTGGAAGACCAGCCCATAATAAAGAAAGTGTATTATTATAAGCCCTTATGGGATGAATGCTTTTGCTGTATTTACCTATGCTGTTATTTGAACTTTTTCATCAGACCTCCAATACTATCGATTGAAAATGATGTTATATTGTTATACATTAGATCATTTCTTCAAACACGATTCATTTTATTGTTTATATGATTTATTTATTTAACAATTGTTTTGACATATCTTTGCCTTTGTTGTCACATATTCATATATATATTTATATTATCCTTAATAAACGACTGTAACTGTTATACATCTGTATTTCTCTGTGTGTTCAAACGCACCAAGGATACACTGGGGAGGAACAGAAAATAGATTTTTTACCTGAAATCGTTGCTGTTTCTGATAAACAGTCAGTGTAATTTTGTGTTCATGCCAAAGTTTGTGTTTTGTCAAGCATTTGCTGTCATATTTATTTTGTAGTGTTTTTGATGTGGAATAAAGAAAAAAAGTATATTACCAGATATAGAAGTATTGTTTCCATTTATTCATTGTCAGCATACAAGTTGGACAAAACGGTCCAGTTCATCACGGGCCGTGAGCTCCCAGCAGGACATCTACTCCGGGAGGTGCAAGAGGAAGACCGGGAAGATCGTCAAGGACCGTAGCCACCCCAGCCACGCCCTGTTCTATCTGTTACCTTCTGGGAAACGGTACTGTAGTATCTGGACCTGGATCAACAGGTTTCGGGACATCTTCTATCCGCAGGCCATTAGATTGCTGAATTGAACACCACCTCAGGCCCCAGTTCCCCACCTGCACTACCTGCGCACCTGCACCAGTGACATAATCCAATGACATAGCACATTTGCTCTCTCTCTCTCTCTCTCTCTCTCTCTCTCTCTCTCTCTCTCTCTCACACACACACACACACACACGCACTCACACACATACACATACGTACATGCACTCACACACACACGCACACTATTACATACGACTATTGCTACCTTCTGTTGTTGTTTTAATTATTACTACGTTGTTGCACTGTTGAGGAGTTTGTGTCTCTCAAACATGTCATTGTATTTGGACTGTGTACAATAATATTTAGCTTGGACAACATACTTGTTACTTGACTAAACGCTTTTTGGAACTGCAAGACATCTTATTTCCCAAGTGTGAAATTCCTGCAGTTGGGTATCTAAACTGCGCACGTTTCTCCACGCGCCACGCCACACGGTGCTGATGAATCTAGGACCCAGGGAAGAAGCCTCGTTCCTCTTCGTACACATCAACTGTCAGGCTTGACATTCTCACTACAGCTCACACAGCGCGCAAAATTCCACTTCACTTGAGAACCAGTCAGACTAGCCATGGCAGCCGGCCGGATCGGGAGGACGCACGAACATGAAGCCGATTCAACAGATTTTGGAGTGTCGCGGGAACATGGGGCCAATCTTCAAAAGAGACAAGCTCGTGTGACTGTGAAATATAACAGGAAAGAGCTTCAGAGGCGACTAGATGTGGAGAAATGGATCGATGAGTGCGTGGACCAGCTTTACACGGGAAAGGTGAGTACTGTTCTGTCTCGGCTCACTGGGGCCACCCAGGTCCAAACCAGCAGTTGTCCCTGCCCTCAGGAGTAGTAGGCCTCCAAGGTTTTAGTTTGTAGAAAAACACAAAATGTTATTTGATATAAGGAAGTTAATTTTGCCAGGCAAACATGTCCCCTCTAAGAATGTGGTTGCACTCTCTAATTTACACCACACGTAGCTTTTTCTCCTTTGCCTTCATTCGTAGAATTTTGGAAAGACTCATAAGGGATTTACAATTTCCTTTCATGTTAAAAATGGTTTTCAGATACCATGCTCATAGATCCTTTTATGGAGAAAATACTGAAATATTCAAGTTTAATGTGGATGTGGACAGCAGAGCATCAAATATACAGGTAAAACTGACACAAACTGTCTCATTTAAGCTACAATGGGAATGTTGCAAGACACATGGCCACCCCTGGGGTCCATAAACAATGTATAAAAAACTATTATAGTATATTTCACTCTTTTATTGATGTAACATTCCAATCCCAAGAGCATGGGTTTATTTCCAGCAGGCACAGAGCCACAAACTTGCAGGTGGTTGTTGTGATGATGAACGATATGTATACAGTATGGATATGGAGAGGGCATAGTGTCCATAAAAGGCTATGAGCCCAGGAGGACTGAGGTACATCAGTCATGGACTGAGGTACATCTGCAGTCAGTCTGGGCAGTCTTCTCCTCACACACACACACATACAGTACACGTGGTTGGGATGATGCTAACTGCCTTACATGGGCAGTGCCTGGAGCAGGAGAGAGGGATGAGAGATGAGAAACAGTAAGAGAGCAAAGTTGTGGAAGGAGGGGATGTTTGCTCCTGTGGGTGGTGGGTGTTAAGGCTCCCTGGAGGGGGAGGCCCTACAGCTGGCCCTGTGACATCACTGCCTGGAGGTTTAGGCCTAGCTGCTCTCAGGGGGTGCTGAGAGATTGGGGATACTGCTCTGACTCCTTACTGCTGAGTTGATGGAGAGTAGGGCAGGGCTCTCAACCCCAGATTCTCAATGTACTCAACTGATTTCATCAGCTGAGCATTACCATAAGAGTTGCCAACCAGGGGTCCAGTATCCAGACCCGGACCAACAGGTTCTACTCACATTCCATAAGACTTCTCAACCCATTTTTTTACGGTTTGCTTTTGCTGCATTGTTGAAGAGCCAGCTTTCCCTACACATTTCATTGTATCATTTACGTCTGTATTCTTTGTATATGATAAATAAACATTGATTTGATTTGATTCAGTCAGAAAATGCATTGAGGACAAAATCATCATATTTCCCTAGATTTCCCATAGATCCCTTTATCTATTGAAATGAAAACCTGCCACCCGGAACTGGAGCCTGTGCCAGACAGGCAGTGTAATTATTCAGAGAGTGGGGTTGTGTGTATGGGGGCTGGCTGGACGAGGCTCGTCTGGCGAGGCTACACTGACCATGCACAATGGACCTTTGTTAATTCTGACCAGGCCAGTGATACAGTTTTACATGAGCATTCTTATTATCTAACCCTCAGCCCTCTGACTTTTAGCCCCATGAATAGTGGCCATTAAAACAGCTTTTAATCAAATACCAACTTGGGATAAGCGCATATTATGCATCTCAAACTTCTATGGATATTGATATCAAAAGGAGATGTGGGCGTATGTACAGGTGTGAGTCTCAAGTTAAATTACGTCGGCCAAGTTTGATTGTGTGTGTGTGTGTGCGTGTGTGTGTGTGTGTGTGTGTGCGTGTGTGTGTGTGTGTGTGTGTGTGTGTGTGTGTGTGTGTGTGTGTGTGTGTGTGTGTGTGCTTGTAGGAGGAGGAGATGCCGGATGAGGTGAACATTGATGACCTGCTAGACCTGACCAGTGATGAGGACCGAGTGAAAAAGTTGCAGGTACAGTTGAAGAACTATGACCCCTTTTACATTAGCAAGACACAGGCCATACTAGGAGTCACAACAAGAACCCTGACCCCTTTTACATTAGCAAGACACAGGCCATACTAGGAATCACAACAAGAACCATGACCCCTTTTACATTAGCAAGACACAGGCCATACTAGGAATCACAACAAGAACCATGACCCCTTTTACATTAGCAAGACACAGGCCATACTAGGAGTCACAACATGACGGTGAACGCATCCTGTTTTCACCTCCGCACTCTCTGCACGGTTTCATGTTGTGCTTTGTGTCATTATACCTTTCAACCGCCTGTATGTTTTTGTTGTGACCATGTCCAAACCAGACTGTGCTTCTAAAACAATGCTTTGCTGCTTATTCTCTGTTGTTATCCAGGAGATCCTCCAGAACTGCAGCAACAACACAGAGGTACGCTTTGAGCAAAATTCCTTAGTTTACTTTACAGGGGTAATCAATGAAGATCAATGAAGAATTTTCTAATCTGTTAGAAATGTGTCATTCTGTTTGTATACTGGTTACCTTGATTCGAAAACACACACACACACACACACACGCACACACACGCACACGCACACGCACATACACACACACACACACATACACACACACACACACACACACACACACACACACACACACACACACACACACACACACACACACGCTGAATTGCATACTCTCAGATGGAGGCAGCAGTGTCTGACACCTCCTACCACAGCCAGTCCAAGGGTCTCACAATGGCTGTCTGTTCTGGCCCCCTCTCTCTCCCTGTTCCCTGTAACAAAGGCCCTCTTTTGATATCGGCCTGGGCCCCACTGAGGCCTGCTCAGAAAGTATGTGTCTGCTCGGTCTCCTCCGCCACGCCCAGCTCCAGCAACCCTGACTGGGGCTAGGAGAGGGAGATGTTGCTTACAAAACAATACCGAGATTGAAGAACTGTTTATTTATGTTTATGTCCTTCATGACTAGCCTCATCTGCCCTCTGTGAAAGTGCTGAGTCATCATGGACAACTTTTGTTGTTGCTACTCAGCCGACCTGGAAAAAAATGTCTCCATTCAAGAGTTCCACAGACACATTTAGTCATATGTGACGTTCATTTGTATATGACATATTACTGTTCATTGCACTTTCTGCTATTTTGCACTTCTGGTTAGACGCTAACTGCATTTCGTTATCTCTGTACTTGTACTCTGCACAATGACAATAAAGTTGAATCTAATCTAATCTAAATCTAAAGCATTTGCTCTAAAACATATTCACGTCTGAAAGCCTGTAGTGTAACCCTGGTGAACCCCCCACAGGCCTTCATCAGTGAGCTGGTAGGGAAGCTGGAAGGCCTCCAGAAGCAGGAGGAGCTCCAGAGCGAGGGCATCGAGCACCCCAACCTCCACAGCCACCCGCACCACCGCCACGAGCCCTACCACTTCAACAACCCTCAACACCACCGGAGCCCCAACCAGACCCTCTGACCTGACCTCTGACCTGACCTCATCACAGGACTCACCTCAGTCACCCCATGACTCCACCTTGGCCACGGTTAGCCCCCTGTACAGACTGTACTCACACTTACCTGAACCCGACTCAACAAGCACCTGAACACAAACACCTGGGTCACGCCACAACTCTCTGGAGGCATCCAATCAAATCAATGAAATAGATTTTTTGGGGGGTACTATATGTATTTATTGGGGTTATTACAGGGAATAAGGAGAGGCTGACATATTGTGTTCGGTGTAACATGGAGATCATCCAAGTTGCATAGTTGTCTGTATAACACTGTCAAGTTTGTTTATCAGTTCCTTTTTTAGTCTAAATATTATTCAGTGTGTAATACTCACAACAGCATGAAGAATGGTCAGTTCTTCCTCTAATACCTGGAGTGTTTATTCTTGTTTTATCCTGCCAACTTGTTTGAGTGATTTTAAATTAATTCATCATATTAAAAAGGAAACTGTGGAAGTAAATAAAACATGTCAATCACTTTAGGCCCATTATTTTCATTTTATTACGTGTTTATTACGACACTTAAGCAGGCCACCTGTCTCCCCAGCGCTAGATATGGGTAGATAAGTTTAATATTTTTGTATGAATACACTCTAGCCTTGCCAGTTCTCAGCAGCTGATCTCTGATACCAGTTGAGAGGAAACATTATACTGTGGCAATGTAGGTGACATCATCACACAGGTTTGACTAGATGACGGGCTAGGGCAGGGTGGGAGGAATGGCATTTTTGTCATCAGCATTTCCCAGTCAAACAAGCACTTCAAACATTGTAGGACTGCCATACAGAGCTGAGAAAGAGCTGTGTTGTGGGAGGAGTCACAGTGCAAAATGGAATATTTTGTCTTTCACAGCATTCTACACTAGAGGGCATAGGACCACAGGACCACAAAACCACAGGAGATCCTTAAACTAGAAGTGTTGTATTCAGGTTGGCATGGAATCTGTTATATGTTGTCATGGTAAATTCAGTCAGAGAAGATGTTTAAGAGTAACCTTCTTTTCACCCTTTTTAGTTTAAGCAAAACAAGAATCTTATTGATTGACCAGCACGTTTTAGTGTGAACAAACAACAAAGACCATATAATTTCTCCAACTGTCTGATTCTTAACAATGCTGCTGGTCTCAAAGTACATTTATTTAATTGATTTGTTGATGATGTTTGATTTAGTCAAGTCATGTAGAATATCAAACTCACAGGCATCTGATAATGATTTTTTTTTATTAAATGTTTGTTAAAGTAGTGCAGGCAAAACCATTGTTTAATTCATTGCTTCATAGTTCAAATTTGACTGGAAGCAATCAGAGACTAGTGCCATGTTATTCTTTGTTAGTCAGGTCAACTCAGAATGCTGAATCATAATACACACACAAAGCAACTGACTCTTCAGACCAGACTTTAATCCAATCAGTCCACACACACACACACACACACACACACACACACACACACACACACACACACACACACACACACACACACGTGTATAGCCATATGGAGAAGAATGCGCAGTAAAACCATGTCCACCTCCACTCATGCAATTAGTATAATTGACTATCCCTGTGGAGGAGTGAAGGAGCGGAGAGGGGACGGACGTTTCCTCAGGAAGACACATCATCTTCTGCTACAATACAGCCGAGTCAGGAAGCAGGCAGACCACAGTGTTCTCCTGAGCCACAGAGGAGATACACACACACACACACACACACACACACACACACACACATAAACTCTGCCACACATACATACAACACACACCGGGATGAAACAGCACTGAAACACTGCACTCTATCCACACAAGGTAAGAAGAATCTAGAATATCTACACTTATTGTGTTACAGTGTTGTGGTTTTATCTTACTGTACCTGGATTCCTGTAGCTGTCGGTAATCTTCCTCATTCTGCTCCCTCTTCTCCCTCTTCTGCTCCCCCTTTTCTTCTGTCTATCTTCTATAAAGCCTTTTTTAGCCTATGTTTGGTCTGTGATGTTTTGGTTCAGGTTTGCCCTGAAATGCAGTTGTTGGACATCAGCCGATGGAATTTGAGGTTAACAGAGGTTTTTGTCCATTACTTTTCAGCAATACCTGCTATAGTAGTGTATGAGCAGAATATCTGATAATACTTAACATGAATATATCCATTGTAAAGTGTTACCAAATGATCTTATGACTGGATACTGTGTTTGTCATTTTTGTAGGCAGTTCTTGAGTTCACAATATACCTTTTTCAGTTGATAAGGATATTACTTTAGTCTGACCAAGTCATAGTCTGATTTTGTATCTGACCTTGTATCTTCAGGAAGTTTTTGACATTTCAGTCCCCATAGTCTCTTTTGTTGGAAAGGAAATAATAACATCCCCATGCACTACTCCTTAAAGGTTCGCAGAACACACAGTTCTCATTTAAAACAATGGTGTAAATCCGCTGGATTGTTAGATTCTTTTTGGTCATGATCTTTTCACGTTGCATGGAACCTTCATACAATATACTGTAGCACTATCTCATTAACCTTGGAGTCAATGCAATCAGGTCATCATGAAAATAACCATGCATGAGTTCAATACAAGGCAAGGACCTTCTCCTTCTCTGAGTTCAATACAAGGCTTCTCCTTCTCTGAGTTCAATACAAGGCAAGGACCTTCTCTATTTTCAGCATTACTTCGATACCTGGTTGACTACAACAATATGTTGTGTTGTGATTGTTTTCCAGTTCTTTTACAAACATTTTTTTTTTTAAGTTTAGTTCGGCACCATTACAGCACTCAGTACTTGATGTGCTTCTTCATCTGAATATGCACATTAATTTCCAAGAAACCAGAATCATTATCCGACATTACCTTTCATGTAACCATCTCTCAAGACTGAATCATCATTGAAGGACAAACATTGATGATGGAATTTTCTTTTTTAGAGAAGGATAAAAGGAAGGTAGGCTAATCTTGAATCGGAATAATCTGGGATAGAATTTCTTCAGCGAGACCCATGTTGGAAAAATCATAATTTGACAGTGACATTAGACATTTATTTACATAATTTGACATTTATACTAGCTAATATCAACTTAAATATGATGTGATGTCTAAGGGGTTAGGTCACATTCACTTGTCTATCTTCAAGAAAGGGAGATGCAGGAAGAACAATGACAAGTGAGACCAGGCATTAGCCTTAATCCTTCGAGAGCTGCAGACGCAGGCTTGTGTTCCAGCCAGGTGCTGAGCCACTTCACCCAACTCATTGTTTTGCTGAGAACTTAATGTGAAATTTTAAGTGATTTAATCAATTGCTGGATGTTATATCAAACTCTTTAGTGTCTGAGTGGAAACCAAAGGAATGTATTAAGTTGATGTTAAGTGTTGTAGTGAAACAAAAGAATGCAGACAGACACTGGATATTTCCTAAAAGCCTGCCAGGACGTAAGCGTTCAGCTTTTGTTTATGTACGAACCTCCTGCTAGTGCTAGTGTTGGCATCCCAATGTGTCTACACCAGCTGACCTGAACACAATTCAACATACATAAATGTGCATGCGTTCCTGAAGGGAGATATTTGTAGTCGTTTAGCTGTTTAATACACAAATATTGTAAAACAAATATACACACAGCGTTCCACTAGACACATCAATATTTTTACCACAGTCATTTTCGTTTCGATTTGAGTTAAGTGTTATGGAACAAAAAGGAATCATTCATATAAACACGTCCATTAGCTTTTGTAATTGTGAAATAAGTGTTATATATCCACTCTACTATCAACCAAACTCAAACCCTCTCATACTCACTCAATCCACTGAGCTGTTTCAGGCTATTTGCTACCAATGCCCAGAAACTGTCATGATTCTCATTGAAATTGTGACCAATTGACCAAATGAGCTGACAACAACCCTATAAAGATTGATATCAATCTCTATACCATGTTGCCTAAGATACAATTAATATTAGTAATATTCAAGAAAACTATGAATAGCTGCATGAAGCCTATCTCAACAATATACAAGGCTTATGATGCTACAGCATGCCCTGTGCTCATGTGTATAGGTGGAGGGTATGTGAGTTCAGCCACTTTGATTGCGATGATTGACCTGTATGGGAAACACAATGAAAATGCTATGGATGTATACTGTAGGCATACAGTACACAAACCCTAACCCTAACCCTAACCCTAACCCTAACCCTACACAAAGCTAAAACAATAGAACCTCAGAATTCAGAGCATTTGCTCCAACCTAATAACATTAATGTGTTAAACAGGTGGCCATTAATTAACAGATGTTTCATTTTCTTCTATTGAATAAGTCAATATGCAACAGATTATGTATTCTACTGAACATCATTATAACACATGTTGTAGGTAGCTTCAAAGAGCGGTTAGATAATGTAATGTAATTTGTGTCTGTATTTTAACCTTGAGTAAAGTTGACCGAGTGGTTATTCAGTGGGCTTATTAGTCTGTAGGTCCCCATGGGTAACTCTTTTTTTCTCCCTTTCATTAATTTTTATTAATTTTTATTCTGATTCATTCAACCTTTTTCAGCCTGCACTCCTACTGTCTTGGTATTCTTTAAACAGTCACTAATCGGTTTCTGTTCTAACTGAGCTGTCTTCTATATTTCAGTATTTGATCCCTGAGTGCAAGCATGCCCATCCTTAAGAAACTCCCAGGGATGTCCAAGAGAGAGGTCACTGGGAACGGGGAGCTGATCCTGCCCAGGTTGGACTTGGACTTGAACCCCTTTGAGGAGGTGGACCTGGAAGAGGAGGAGCACAATGAGGGGGACAGTGATCATGTTCTAGGGGGCGGTGGGGGAAAGCCCCAATGCAGGACCTCTCGCGACGGGGAGGACGAGGAGAATGAGGTGAACGCAGAGAGGCATGGGGCCGGGAACCCTAAAGGAGGAAGGCCACTGAGGGGAACCCTGGAGCGGATCTGCGGCTCATCACCTCTGAAGACCCTGGGGAAGCTGGGGAAGGGCCTTCGTATGTCTGGACGCAGCGTGTGGGGGACCAGCCCTTCCCTGCGCAGCCCCACGGACCCCCACTCACCACCGCCAGAGAAGGAGAAGAGGAAGGGGCTCCGCAGGAGCTCAGAGGAGCTCATGACCCTGCTCCGGTGAGGGGTTGAGACCTTTAATTATGTTACAGTTACATCAGCTAGAGATAGCAGCACAGTCATGCCCATAATAGGTCACAGTTCCCCTGTAGCTACAGTATTGTGGTAGACAGACCTACCACCAAGCTACAACAATATGGTGGAAATGCTCAATACATTGTCATACACAAAGTGTAATTATTTCCTAATGGCTTATGTAATACAGTATAGCAACCTGTTTATGTACGGAACCCCTTTTGTTTGCCAATGCTATTTTGTATACTTAAACACTGAGTGAATGGGACTATTTATAACTTGGACATTGTTTTCACTGTGACCACGACAGCCAGGTTTAACACCTGAGGGTATCAAACATTACAATCCAGGGTGCTTCCCTCTTGTTCTAAATATTAACAGCGTTTGGTCTAGACTTGGTAGTCACCTGTAACATTTTACTGTAGCAATATCTCCGCACAGAACCCGTCTCTCTTCATTGCCGTTATGTGGTGACAGTAAAAGCAGTAAAACTGGTTGTAGTGGAAGGAGTTGTTCTTGGATCAAGGAGAGATAGCTCAGATCTTTTTGTTGAATCCTTAAAAAGTGTTAGTAGTTTGTCTTCTGATGGTTTTACTCTGGTTGTAGACTGGCAGGGCGACATAAGGAGTTCCGCAGAGAGAGCCTGCCCTGTGGGGACCTGAGCACAGACACAGAGGCAGAGTCACGCAGACGCCCCTCCTTCCTCAGGATGGTCAGTCTGGGCAAGCTGAAAATGGAATCGCTGTCGGACCGCATTTCCCAGGAGGCCGAGGAGGAGAAGGTGGAGGAGGAGCCAGTAGTCAAACCAAGAGAGCCTCTCTCAGGTAAGAGTGTCACTCCAAACAACAAGCCAATCAGAGTGGGATAAGATGAGGTAAAAGATACGCTTTCTACTAAACCAGCCAATCAAAGACCTTAACTGCAGTTGACCTCCAAGGCTAAGAGTTACAACAGTGAATACCTGCAACAACTTCCAGTGTTCACATCTGAGTTCTGCTCAGTGGTCACTGAAGTCTATCAACTCCAAGACCTTAGGCACTTCCTGGTCACCTCCGGCAGTACTTCCTCCCAATCCCACTCTGGTCTCTGATGAGCTGTGGAAGGTCCCCAGACTCCCTGAGTCATTGAGTTCAATCAGCACCAGACTGTGAAAGCAGGGAAATTACCACATTTCCTCTTGCTGCAGAATCCATCAGATACTGTAGAACTTCAACCAGGCTACTCTTCACAGAGCTCCACAAGGATTTCAGTGTGCAATACACACTGAAAAACCCTAAGGAAAAATGTTATCCTAACCCTTTCGTCTTACCCTCATGCTCCTCTCCTTTCTTCCACTTCTCCATGTCTTTCTCTTTCTCTATGTTATAGCATCCATAGCCCTCTTTCTTTATATGAGACCTAACTCTCTCTCTCTCCCTCTCCCTCTCTTTCTCTCTCTCTCTCTCTCTCTCCCTCTCTCTTCCTCTCCCTCTCTCTCTCTATGTCCCCTCAGTGTTGGAGATCCTACAGCTAGTGAACCACAGGGACCTTCTCCTAGCCGACACACACATCCAGGAGCTGGAGCGTGAGTGTGAGCTGCTGTCCCTGCTGCCCCCCACGCCCGCCACCATTCCTGGAGTGACCCCTACACCCCTGGACGATCTCTCCAGCCCCAACGCATCTCGGGACGCAGCCCGGCGGAAGGCCAAGGATGTGGAGCTGCTGTACGAGGCCCTGCAGAAGGAGATGTGGGACGTAGTGAGGGAGTCCCTTCGCCAGCCCAGCGCCGGGCCCAACCTGGGCCTGGTGGTGCTGGTCATCCAGCAGGAGGAGCAGGCTGATGCCGCCTGCTGGGCCCAGAGAGAGGAGACCCAACCCCAGAGAGAGAGCTCCCAGCCCCAGCCAAAGCCCAGCCAGAGGCCCCGCAAGCTGAAGCTGAAGTGGAGGCAGGCGGTGGGGCAGGCTGCAGACTGGAGCTTGCCCCAGCAGGTAGACACCCCGGCAGGGCAGCTAGCCTCCTACCTGGAGCGCCTGAGGGGCCGCATGGTGGATGATCTGGACGCGGCACGGAGGAATGCGGTGTCCATCTACCCGGAGGAGTTTGCTGCCTTCCAGGTGTATGTGCAGAGCTACCACCGGGCGGTGTCCCGACGACTGCACACCATCACTGGTTCGCCACTTCAGATCACTGATGTCTACTCCCTACTGGACTGGTTCTACAACATATACAACAGGTCAGTCACAGAACTGAATGATATAAACACATATATGATGTCAAAAACCCATCAGTCTGACAACATTATCACATCAAGGAAAAGTGTGAATATGAACTTACAGCAATTCAAACAGACCGGAGATGTCAGGGTTAGATGAAAAGCCATGCACAACAACTACACTCTACCTCACCCTCCCTCTCATTCAATCTCTAAGGGATGTGCTGGGCACCATTAGCACGACCACACCCATTAACTACTCCCCACTGGAGCCCCTACTGCCCCAAGACACAGTGGACCGACTGGAGCAGGACTGCCTCAACACTGTCGGGGTAAAAATACACTGCTTGAACCTAAATCATGTTTGCTTGTGTTGAAATAGAGTCTATTAAAGAGATGGTTTGCTATTTTCCAACTCATAGTCAGATAGTTCCTTACTTTGAAAGTAGCCTATGGGACAGGAGAAACTGTAATCCATGGTCCCGATTTGTGTAAATAGCCACTACCAACTTCAGCTAACTTTAGCCACCGCTAACAAAAAACTATGGAGTCATACGGGTTGAAAAAAAAGTGTTACCAAATCACCTCAAAGTATCTTCCAACCATTTGAGGTGATTTGGCCACAACTTTCAAACTTAGTTTTGAACCCCTATCACTCCCATTGTCTTATTTGTACAAACTGCTCACATACAGAGGTTGTTGTTACACCGACTGCCCCGATTTTCTCTCAGAGGAGCGACGGATGGTAATATTGTGTTGTGTTCTCAGGAGAAAGTGACAACAGAGCTGACTCAGGTTCTGGATGAGGAGGAGAGGCGCTGGGCTCAGACGCTGCACATAGAGGAGTACCAGTCCTCTCTGGCCCGCTCCGTCATCCAGGTCTGTCACACTCTTGAACATTACCAGTCCCCAAAATCTGTTTGTCTGTTTGTTCCCATATCCTATACCAGGAATGTCACCAAAATTGTACAGTATTAGGCATTTCTACATTTCCTAAAACATATTTAGTGTGAGTATATCTTTTATTTTGGTTAGCTGTGTTTTGAATGTCCTATCCTGATCTCTGTTTATGTGTGTGTGTGTCTGGATGTTCCAGAGACTGAAGATGGACCTGGATAGATCCACAGCTGTGAGCCAGTTTTTGGGGGCTAGAGTCGCTCGCTGCAGCCTGAATGGACTGGCTGATTTCCTGTACAGGTAAAGAGAGAGGCATCATACATAATTCATATAATCAGTTATAATGCATAATACCTGTATGCTTTACTGAATGTCAACTTTCAGAGAGGCATAGCAGGGTGCACTGTATTTGTGCTGTATTGATATCTATTTTTATATATACGGTGCTGTGTGTCCAGTTTCCAGAGAAAGGTGGAGATGTTCCATGAGACCCAGGCTGAGTTTGGGGACCGAGGGGATGGATATGTCTCCAGGACCATCGCTCTGGTCAACTGCTGCCCTCCCCTCAGGTGTGTGTCTACAGGGAGGATCTTCTGGGACAATATTCAGAGTGTCAGTGTGTATTTTCTAGTGTAGGCTAAGTGTAATAATTTATTTATTTATGGACGTATTTGTGTGTGTGTGTGTGTGTGTGTGTGTGTGTGTGTGTGTGTGTGTGTGTGTGTGTGTGTGTGTGTGTGTGTGTGTGTGTGTGTGTGCGCGTGTGCAGATCCTTTGTGCAGCGCTGCAGGCAGTGTGACCCACAGGGCAGTGAGGAGTCCACTCAGAGAGCAAATTCCTCCCTGGATAGGATCATCAACCAGTCAGTGAGGGTCCTAACTGACAGACTGTTTGAGCACATCAGGGTGAGAGAATGTTATACACAAACATTACATCTATTACACTGACTGACCCATCCACTCAATATAAAAAAAACACAATTAGACACATGCGCCATTGCCGATGTGGTATATCATATTCCCATCGGCCTTCAAAAATGATTCCCAAAATGTCTGTCAATTTACTGTATATGTATATATCTATATTTAATCAACACATATACAGTCTCTATGTAATTAATCCATCACAAACTCATATGCTCACATTTAATCTGAAATATTGCTCATCATTTTGCCATCAAGTTAAAGCTTTTCTTCCTGTTCCAGCCTTTCTTTGACAAGTTGGTGAAGAGGAAATGGCTGAACAACACCGAGGCCTTTGAGGCCATTGAAGCCAGCATCAAGCAACACTTCAAGAAGTTCAGAAGGATGGACTGCCCACCTTATCAGGTATCATTGACACACATTACCATTGACACACATTATACTATGACACTGCACTTTATACAAAAGCTATATTTGGACTTGTGATATTATTATTATTATTATTATTATTATTATTATTATTATTATTATTATATTGTGACCCTATTATTTTGAGTTTGTATATAGAGTTGTATTGCACTTGATTGATTGGTGGATTATAGATTAGTTGATTGATTGATTGATTGATTGACAGATACTGGTGGGAGAGGTGCACAGGCGTGTCCTGGTGGAGTATGTTCGTGCCATCATGCGAGGGCGGGTCATCTGCACATCTCTGAAAATGAGGAAGAGGATGGCTTTCCGTCTGCAGGATGAAGCCAAGCAGCTCAAAGGACTCTTCAAAGACCTGGTAAGTCCACCGAAAACTATCTTTTAGCCCTGACCCTAACCTAGGCTCCCAGTCTTTAGCCCTGACCCTAACCTAGGCTCCCAGTCTTTAGCCCTGACCCTAACCTAGGCTCCCAGTCTTTCTTCTCACCTCAAGAGGGTTAGCGAGGGGTGTAGACCTGTAATGTGGTTGCCACACTGCCAACCAGTCAATAGGCAGCTCAAAATGGAACAGCCAATAATGTTCATTGATCCCCACGTGTGTAGTGCCCCAACAACCGAATTATAATTCCAAGAAAAATAAAACCACTTCAGTGGTATCAAAAATATAGCTTGCTAGCAATGTCAGCTATGACTGAGTTATTTACTCTTTTCTAGAGTAACGAGGGGAGGGGCTGTTGTTTTCGAAACATCACTTCTTTTCAAAGCCAATCAAAATGTGACCTCTCGCAGCCAGCGCTCCATTCAAACCGAATCGAATATAAAACAATTTCTCCAGACCCCCAAAGGAGGCATGAGGACAACATGATTTGGAGGTATGGCTACGCAAAATTACCCTGATCCTAACTCCCCAGAACACAACATTCCTTATAATCACTATAGACAATTCTATTGGCTTTCATGTAGACATTCTTATAAAAGCTGCATGACGTTCTATAACGTCACACTATGGAAACCGTTATCAAAAAACAAACCTATAACAGATTTCTCCCATAGCTTCAGTGACCTTGCACTGAAAAGGCACTTAAACCAGCAGAGGCTCAGAAGCTGATTCATAAAAAAGGAAACAAAGGGGTTAAAAGTGAGGAATGCAGGACCTGTCTGTTATGGATGGTGCCATGACCCCGGGGGTCGCCAGGTCAGGAATAACTCAGACAATGTTGATACGGGGCAGAAGGCTGGAATAATGGCCGCCGTCAGCGAGATGGAGATGGATGAGTGTTAGCATACACTAGAGGGGAAGAGGGTCCGAGGAACTAGGTCTGCCAGCGTGGCATTTGCCCCTCTCCTTGTGCCAGTTCAAACAACCGTCCGTCACCTCGGCTGACAACAGGAAGTCTCTGTGTTCTGAGGAACTTCCTGTTCCTGTCAGCTGGCTGGCTTTGATGTGTTTGGAAACGGCCTTGATGGCCTTTTCATGGAGAATCTGTACAAGGTGTCTGTGGAAGCTGGGGGAAAATGAGTTTTTAATTGCTGTCTAAAAAAGAAGAGGGTATTTTTAGTGAATGCAGACGTTAAGTTTCACTTTCCGTGCTGCGGTCTGTTTTCCCTGAGAAAGTAGTTCACAGCTTGGGAAAAAATAGATCAATCTGAAAATGATTTTGGCTGTGAAAAGCATTATGTTTGCAGTTATGTCTATGTCAGTGATAACGGTATATGAGTGTCAGTGATGACTTTATTTGTCCGTACTTAAGTACATGATGCTAATCTGTGTTGATTATAGTGGTGATGATTTACTGTATGTATCATAATATCTGCATTTACTGTATGTTAAAGGTAGACACGATATGAAGTCACCATAAATGTTGGATGATTTTAGAGATGTTTCAGGTTCACCCAAGCAAGACGTTTCACCGGCTAGCGGTTCTGTCAGCGTAAAAGCACTGCGTGCACCACAATAACACCACAATAACACCACAATAACACCACAATAACACCACAATAACTCCGTGACAGAAAGGCTGCTGAGTGAATTGTCTTTCTTTACACAAACTATCTCTGCCAGTAGTCGCCCCGCTATTTCGTGGCTACATCATATCGAGGTCTACCTTTAACAATGTTTATCTCAGTAGTAGGAGTGCTGATCTATTCAATCAATGCAATCGTTGATTTTAGAGTTTCTGATCCATGTTAATGTTGTTAAGGCTGATCTCTAGTGTCTCTCTCCATCTTAGGAGTCAGGATCATCTTGGCTGGACAGTGTGATCTCTCACCTGGCTGACATCATTCTCCTGGAGGACACCCCATCTATTCAGATGGAGGTTGCAGTTCTGGTGAAGGAGTTTCCAGATATACGGTAAGGCTTATAGTATACAGTATATACAGTAATACTGTATTGTATCTGAGTACAACTCTGGCAAGTACTGTATCGTTCTAGGGGTTAACATGTTCTACGCCATGCCACAGTGCCCCCAAAAGGCCTACATTGTCTTTACTGCACATTCTCAAAGTGCTGTTTTTGAGATAGGTAGGAACATTTACGTAAGCGTATAGACTTTTTTTTATTTTTTTACACAATGGGTCAAAACAAGGAAAAGAATTACCGAAACAAATCTACATTAACCCAGTTATTTTTGGAGAGGGCAGAGTGGCTGTTTTGAGAGTAGCAGTACCTGGGGGTCTCAAGGGGCCCCTCTCTATTTGTGTGCTTCATGGGGTCAGGCGCTGGCTGACAGCATACCACAGTGTGTGACGCATGACCCGTGGCGGGGCAGACAGGAAACTGCTGCGGAGTACTTCCTATTCCTGCCACCCTGCGGGAGACAGTCTGGTGCCACACGCAGAATCAAAGGGGCAGTGGAGCAGCACGGTCGATCAGACCTGGACACATGTTAACTCACTCAGGCACGAGGAGCTGCGTGTCTTATTGTTTACTGCTTAGCCCTCGCTGCTGGTATTTTAAGAGATCAAAGACTGTCGGCCTGTGCTGAGCATTCTGTGTCACTCTCCTGTCTGCGTCAGCCTCCTGGTCCACCCAGTGACTGTTTGTCACCATTGTTTCCCGGCTTTGCCAAACCACACCTTCAAACTACTTTCTGCTGACAAACCCTTGCTCCTATGACGATTTAAGCCTGTGGTTCCAAAACTTTTGGAGTTTTCTTGTGACACGATAAGTAAAAAAATAGTCTGAAAGCAGCGGCCCAAAAGGACTCAGCTGGGATCTACCAGTCGGTCCTGGCTGAACCATCATCTGGGAGAAACTCATTCAAACTGTCTCAGAATCACAGAAATGTTCTGACACTTGTCTCTCACTTGTCCCCCCCCCCCCCCCTCCCCCAACAGGAGGAGGCACGTCTCCACCCTGCTCAATGTGCGGGGGATGATGCGGCAGGCGGAGCGGCAGGAGATCCTCAACATCGTCAGAGACTTTGAGAGCAGCGACAGCTCCGCCCTGATGTGCCGGGACCACGCCCTCTTCTCGGACATCCCCGTCACATCGGAGGTGCACTGCCTCAACCTGGGCATCCTGCGCCTTACCATGACCCTCTCGAACTGGTTCGCAGAGACCAGGCCCCAGCGGCACCGCAGGAGAATTGCCACACAACCACCATCAGAACCCCAAACTAAAGAGGATGAATAACTTAAAGGAATCAAATCTGTGTGTTCTGTTTTATGTCTAGACTTATTATTATTGATGGAGCTTGGATGACCAAATTGCTTAACTTTCTGCTGTAAAACAGAGAGGCAGAAGTTTGTTGTTGCAGACAATTTAACGAGTACTCTAAATCTTTAAAAAAGCCTGAATTTCAGCTGAGGAGTTTTTTCTACAATGGGGCATAATCACAGAAATACTGTGTAATGACTGAGAATTAATACAAATGCAGTTTATGCTACACAAATAAAGATAAGAAATACTTTTCAAGAGAATGCAATGACAACACTTGACCTCAGGTACTGCATATACTGTACATGCTCAGAAACGTAAAGCTCAAATAACTCTTCATGTTTCATTGTACCTGTATGTACCAGTATGCAGATGCATTTCTCTGATTGGTTTTATGTGAATCATATTTGATTATCTATGAAGGTATCAAAGGCTTTTTTTTCAAGCAGTTTTCAAGTGTTAGCTGTGATACAGATATCAACAGTAAGACCATACTTGATTGATTAATATCTTTATACATAAAATGTATGTTGAAATATAGATTTTCTTGTATATTGATAAATAAACATACTGTAATAAGCTATAGCCTACATAAATATGAATTTATTAAACCTTTCAGTTGAAATTGATACCTTGATGTTAATGTTGACAAAAAATTAAACTTCTCAAGCTGTTGTCATCATATAATATAACAAATTATTGTGCAATTCACTGTTCTGTAGATTTCAATGCAAAGTATGATCTATAGCTAGACATGCTGTTTAATACCTCTTTATTCTGTAGGTCATGTAACCTGGTCATTTCTTATTGGGTGTTGTGGATACTGCACAGTCTTTCTTTGCAAATTTTGTAATGTTTTGCTATCTTGATATGGATGAGAATATACCGTATTTGACATGAATTGTAAATGTTTTCACTGTGAATCTGATCCGTTGTGACAGAGTAAATAAAAACCCATTGACTGGGTGTATTGCACCTGTTCAACTTCTCATTTATTGGGGCAGGGGGACGCACATATTTTTGATGAAGTATATACAAGGCCTTTTCACACTACGCTTAGCCTAGGGCTAAGAGCTCACTTAGCCCCAGGCTAAGACAGCTTCTAGCATGAGGCTAAGCAACTGTTTAGACTTGTACTTTCTTAAGTGGGCTAGCATCGACTTTAGCTCAGGGCCAGCTGGCCCTGCTCTGGAGCAGGGTTAGCACCGACTTTTGGGGGTTTCCCCAAGAAATATCCCAAACAGGGTACCAAAACTAGCCAGTGTGAAACGGGGTCAGGGTTAACTGTAATGGAATGCTATCATCCAGTCACACAGCTGGACCGTTACCAAGGCATTTCTTCTGGAGCTAATTTGTTGTCATGCTTAGCTGCAAGCAGTTGACTAGTTGTTACAAGATAAGGTAAAACTCAAATATCCAAAATATTTTATGTCTCCTTGTCCCTCATTTCACCCAGTATATGTTGTCTATAATTTGTTGGTTTCCGTCCCGACTGTGCTGCACTTCTCTTTTGAAGTAGAGGTGGTTCCCTGACCATGAGACTAATGTCAGGCACCCAGTAAACAGCAGCTTTAAACAATACATACCAGTCAGTCAAGCTGATATACTGTAGGATCTGACGCAGAACATATTTAAGGGTCTTTACGTCTCTGTTGTTTGTCTCTGCCCGGCTTTGTGCTTTGGCAGCTTTGTTCACTGTGCCGAGATGTTGAAGGACGGGGCCCCACCGTGGCTGCTGTATGGGGCCTGGCTGCCGTGGAAACAGCGGGGTCGCACCCCGCCCCAGCCTCGACCAAGGGGATGTTTTTCTGTAAACAAAGGCTTCCTGTTGTCCATCAAGGTGGCAAACGGATGCTTTTATTGGAGCCAAGTTTACGCCACGCACTAGGAGGGAACTTCCACATTGCTTTTTTCGGGCGAGGGTTCAGCCACGGCGGATCTTTTTCATGTTTGATAAACGCTGTTAAGAACAAAGTCAGCTGACCCACCCCAGCAGGGCTCTGTGTGTTCACACACTCCATACTGTCAGTCTATGGCCTTTATCTCTAAAACCCTCACATCCCACATGTGATTCAGAGTATTTTCACTTTAAAAGAACTGAACTCAGTCCTCTTTGAATGAACCAAGAATATTTTCACACTCGGTCCCTTCCAGCCAATTTGGTGGACTCAGAGCGGTTGGATAGAATTTTTATGCATATGTGAATGATCCAAACCACCCTTTGAAGCGAACCTAACTGAGACTATCTTGGGTCTAAGGGAAATTTCATATATAGTCTTCTAAAAGAACCAAACTCAGAGGTGAAAAAATTAAATTAACACATTTTTGTATTCATGCTGCCCTTGAATGAGGACTCTCTTGCTGTCCATTTCAGGGAAATTTCAGGGAGTATTTTCAGACTTTCGTCCCTTTGAGCCAAGTTTTGTGAACTCCAATTGAACTCAGACCCTCATCTCAGGAGGTGGTCTGTGTTCGGTTCACTATAGATTTGCGGTGCTGGTCAGTGTGCAATTACCCAAGATGCACAGTATGTTATTGGTCTGAGTTCCAATGGAAAATGGCACTGTGAAAGCAAAATGTGAAAATAGCATTTGTAGCATTCACATAAAGTATTTATAACAAGGTTGGCGAACTGCTCACAAAATTAACAAAAATGTGGTGTGAAAATACTCTTAAACATGACTGAGTTTAGTTATTTTAAAGAGAACTATAAGTGAAAATACAGTGAAAATATTACCCTAACAGACTCAAGCCAGCGTCCTCTGTAATGTCAACGAATGTTACCGTCACCAAAATATCCGATATTAACCAGCTACACCACCAAAAAGCTAGCAATTCGATGGCCTGGGTGGGAGTATTTCAACTGTGTGTTTGCCACCTCAACCCAGTTGCGTTCTGATCATTTCCAATGTGGAAATAACATCACATACAGTGCATTCGGAAAGTATTCAGACCCCTTCACTTTTTCCACATTTTGTTATGTTACAGCCTTATTCTAAAATGGATTAAATTCAAATCAATCTACACACAATACCCCATAATGACAGTGCCAAGACAGGTTTTTAGACATGTTTGCTAATTTATTAAAAATAAAAAACTGAAATATCACATTTACATAAGTATTCAGACTCTTTACTAAGTACTTTGTTGAAGCACCCTTGGCAGTGATTACAGCCTCAAGTCTTCTTGGGTATGACACTACAAGCTTGGCACACCTGTATTTGGGGAGTTTCTCCCATTCTTCTCTGTGTCAGTGCATAGTTATTTTCAGGGTTCAAGACCGGGCTCTGGCTGGGCCACACAAGGACATTCAGAGACTTGTCCCGAAGCCACTCCTGCGTTGTCTTGGCTATGTGCTTAGGGTTGTTGTCCTGTTGGAAGGTAAACCTTCGCCCCAGTCTGAGGTCCTGAGCGCTCTGGAGCAGGTTTTCATCAAGGATCTCTCTGTACTTTGCTCCGTTCATCTTTCCCTCAATCCTGACTAGTCTCCCAGTCCCTGCCGCTGAAAAACTTCCCCACAGCATGATGCTGCCACCACCATGCTTCACCGTAGGGATGGTATTGGCCAGGTGATGAGCGGTGCCTGGTTTCCTCCAGACGTGACACTTGGCATTCAGGCCAAAGAGTTCAATCTTGGTTTCATCAGACCAGAGAATCTTGTTTTTCATGGTCTGAGAGTCCTTTAGGTGCCTTTTGGCAAACTCCAAGCGGGCTGTCATGTGCTTTTTCCTGAGGAGTGGCTGCCGTCTGGCCACTCTACCATAAAGGCCTGATTGGTGGAGTGCTGCAGAGATGGTTGTCCTTCTGGAAGTTTCTCTCATCTCCACAGAGGAACTCTGGAGCTCTGTCAGAGTGACCATTGGGTTCTTGGTCACCTCCCTGACAATGGTCTTTCTCCCCCTATTGCTCAATTTGGCCGGGCGGCCAGCTCTAGGAATAGTCTTGGTGGTTCCAAAATTCTTCCATTTAAGAATGATGGAGGCTACTGTGTTCTTGGGGACCTTCAATACTGCAGAAGGTTTTTTGTACCTTCCCCAGATCTGTGCCTTGACACAATCCTGTCTCGGAGGTCTACGGACAATTCCTTCGACCTCATGGCCTGGCTTTGGCTCTGACATGCACTGTGTCAACAGTGGGACCTTATATAGACAGGTGTGTGCTGTTCCAAATCATGTCCAATCAATTGAATTTACCACAGGTGGACTCCAATCAAGTCATAGAAACATATCAAGGATGATCAATGGAAACAGGATGCACCTGAGCTCAATTTCGGGTGTCATAGCAAAGGGTCTGTAAACTTATGTAAATGTGATATTTTATTTTATTTTTGATAAATTAGCAAACATTTCTAAAGACATGTTTTCGCTTTGTCATTATGGGGTATTGTGTTTAGATTGATGAGGAATTTTTTTTATTTAATCCATTTTAGAATAAGGCTGTAACATAACAAAATGTGGAAAAAGTGAAGGGGTCTGAACACTTTCCGAATGCACTGTACAGTAGTAGCCAACTAGTCAAAAGGTCCTTGTGAGTATGCTGAGCAGGGGGTTGACTTCTGTTACCTGATGAGTTTTCAATGATAACACAAGACTTCCTACAGTGAGTCCTCATGACACACCCACACCAGACAGCCAACTGTAGACTGGTGCAGCAGAGCAATAGAGTCAAGAAACAATAGTCAGGTCAGAGGTCATAGCAGCCAACTGTTGTCAGGATGGGCCTTGGCTGTCCCTGGTGGTCCCTGATGCCAGAGTCCCCCCTTAACATTACTGCTGGAGTCCTAGACAGGACGGCTATCCTGTTCTAAAGCAAGTTCCTCTCTCCTCAGTCAGCTCCCTTTGTCTGTCAGGTCTGCCATATCTCCTCTCAGTCACTCTCTCTGTTGGGTTGTCATCACTCAAAAATCTCCCCTTTGTCGTTCCCTCTCTCTGACTCACCCTTTTATGCGTTGTTATACAGGGAAACTATTAGGACTTGTCATACTGCATCTTTAGCTAATGTTTCTTGCATCTTGCCTCTTCCTGTGATCAGTAGTTATATTCTGTAATCATCATTTTGGGATGTTTAACCTGTATTCAAATTAAATTCACAAACTATCTTTGACATAGAAGGGTACACCTTTTTCTCAATTACCACGAACCCATAGTAGAGGACAGGAAGAACATCATGTGATATTTGGCATTGAGTTGAATGTTGAGTTTGGCTGTGTGACTGTCATTCATATGGATATTCATATCTAACGGTATTATCAGACATCCTTTCATAGAGAGGACTGAACACGGATGCCAGACAGACGTATTCCAGGTATTCCAGGCAGGGACCAACCTTTCTGGCAGAGGCAGGCAGGTATGGGCAGGAGCCAAACACTCACGGAGGTTCCCCTGATCAGGCCTTTAATGGCGGAACAGTACAGAACATCACAATGAAGTCCCTGGGAAGCACTACCCAGCTTCCTCTAATTAACACGGACCCGGTACTGGAAAACACATCTGACGTTAATCATCAACAATCCACTGTTTGTTTTCGGAAGCAAGGCTCGCCGAACCCTGTCTTTGTTCGCTCGATCGATTCAATTTTTCATGGTTCTTCTATTTTTTTGTTTGCTTGTTTGCTCTGGGGGGCCCTGGCTGTATCAAGGGGGATGGGGGAGGGACGGGGGAGGGACAGGGGGGAGGGGTTGCTCTCAGGGCTGGTTCGATCCGGCTCGGCCTAGCCTAGAGTAGATCCCTCTATTTACATTTGTTTTAAATAGGAGACCCCTCGCCCCTCTCTCTCTCCTGTGGGCCAAGCAGAGCAGAGGTGTGGCCTTCTCTGCCTATAGGTTCAATAACAATGTCCCTGTAGACTCCCATCACCACGCAGTCCGCTACGCCACACAGCCCAACAGAGGAAGGCTCAACAGAACCCCATGTCCTCTCCAATACTGTATACAGACCACGTATGCTCTACAGTATGTCTGTCAGGATGGCTGCCCACTTGAACCAAAACAATGGTGCACTTTGTCAAACCTGATGGGATATCCTGATTTATGTTATCAGAGTGTATCCATCAGGTGACTCTTTATTTAGCATGTGGGATACATAAGGCCCTCGGAACTGAGATTAAGACTGCTGTTTTCCCCAGATGGGCCACCCCCCATGTTTGTGTTAGTGTCAATGTCCACATTAAATCATTAGCCTTAACTATAGGGAGGAGTGGTGGTCCTTTCTTCAGGGACAACATAAAATAAACTTGCTAAAATCTGATCTAGATGCGCATGTTTTATGCAGGTTTTCTCTCTGAAACTTAAGCCTATATACTGTACCAATGTCACAATGTATTTGTTGTAAGTCGCTTTGCATAAAGGTGTCTAAATGTCATAAATGTAAATGTACGTTGTAAGAAGCTGCCCTGTTGGATTCTTCATGATGTGGTTCTGTGGCTGTCATGTGTCATTTCATGCACAAAAATACATGGGATGGGATAGTACACAACAAAGCAATATTATATCACATTTCCACTCAAAATTAGTTCAATGCTTAGCAATGACTACTTTGCTTCCTTAGATAAAGTGATAAACCTTTTTCCCACAGAATATTAATTCTGGCTTGAGGGCACTTCATAATTCCAATGAAGTGTGTAATATTGCCCCATTCCTAAAATGCCCTTAAACACAAGTCTGAATTAAAAGTATGTGTCAGTGTAAATATTTGGTGCAGACGGCGCTTGGGCGATGCACTGACACTATAAACATCCAGACCTGTGGGGATATTTGTTTTCCTTTGTGTAAATTGTTTTGACGTTTGAATAATAGTGAGAAAAAACCAGGGGATGCTTCATTGGTTGTGCGTGCGTAGAGGCCTGTCTTTATTTACGTGACCACATCCGCTGGCTTCAGAGACCTGGCTGCCATACAGGGCACTGTCCACACTCATCACACAGGACAACTCCACACCTCTCTTTCTTAACAGGAGAGGCAATGGCCCAAGAATGTCTATGAGGATCCAACACTGTCGTTTCCTGTCAATAATGATCATGCAGTTAACTGATTCTGAAACCAAGTCATGGCTTCACACACAAATCATGATGGGCCAGAAAGTGTCCGCTCTTGTCTCATTGGGCATCTCACTCCATTCCATTGAAAACACTGTTATGTTTTTTGTATATGTGTGTGTTTCTTTTTTTGATGCACTGTTTCTATTTAACAAAATTGTTAAACCCATTCCCCCTAACATTAAACTATTTTCAAAAATCCACATTTTTTCAACCCTGCAGTGGAAGATTGTCATTGTCAAAATGAATGTGATTGTAGCCAGTCTTAATGTACCTATGTATCATCTAACAAGAAGGGAGGGAGAAGGTGGGGGGGGGGGCGGCGGGGGGGGGGGGGGGGGGTCAGGCGGCCTCTTAGAGCCTCCAAAACAACTTCAGGAAAAACGACCCTATAAATAGAGAGGGAGAGAGAGGGAGAGAGAGGGAGAGAGAGAGACAGAGAGAGACAGAGAGAGGGAGAGAGAGGGAGAGAGAGACAGAGAGGGAGAGAGAGGGAGAGAGAGACAGAGAGAGAGGGAGAGAGAGGCAGAGAGAGGGAGAGAGAGGGAGAGAGAGGCAGAGAGAGAGAGACAGAGAGAGAGACAGAGAGAGGCAGAGAGAGAGAGAGACGGAGAGAGAGGGAGAGAGAGGGAGAGAGAGGCAGAGAGAGGGAGAGAGAGGCAGAGAGAGGGAGAGAGAGGGAGAGAGACAGTGAGTGACTGCTCTGTCAGATCTTTCATGGAAAACAGGGTGGACGAGCGGACATCCGCAATGGCAGTGTATTTATTATGTATCATAAGGGGAAGTCCATGACCCATGCTAGGGGCTCTCATTACCACCTTTACACTCCAAATGGAGTGTCTGTTTTTCTAACCCCAACACAAACATTACAAACAGTGAAAAGAAAAGCTTTGTGGGGCAATCAACTGATATTGTAATATTCTCACCACTGACGTAGGCACACGAGTGATATGGTTTAGCCCCTGTCTCCTCTTTGTTTTGAGAGTGTCTGAGAATGTGAGTGTGTGGCTGAGAATGTATGATTCGTGTATAAATGTGATATACTGTATTCACGGTCAGACAATGCACATGGCCCAGTGTTTGTTAAGAGGCCTCCCCCACTGCAGTGTTTTGTTTTGAGTTCACCTGCAGCCAACAACTTGTCTGTTTCTGCAGAACAACAAATTTATTGGCCCGACCCGATCGCAGGAACGGAAACTACTTTGCATGGCAAGAAATAAGTCTGGAACAAAACAATGGTGCCTCTCGTGAAATATGGCAACAGGGGCTCACCTTTGGCTCCTTGTGCTTTCTCCCCTGCCTTATTTACGTAAGCAGGTTGTGTTCTCTGCTCTCATACCCAATCAGGAAGAGGCGTTGCAGGAAATCCAAACCTGTGGTAGATTTCAGGGTAAACTCACAACATTTGACCCCCAGTGTGATCTTATCTGATTTCTCAGAGATCTGAGCACAGGGTTATTGCCCACTTCCCCCTCCTGGGGTGCCACGCACGTGTGACCTATGGTCTGGAAACTGAAGGCAGACAAAGTGTGACTATTTCATTTTTTATGTCAGACATTGTTGTTGTCAAAATTGTGTGTGTCTGTTGATCGTAAAACCCACAGATCAACATGGATAAGATCAAGGATGAGACAAATAAATAATGTGGCATTTAGCTCTTAACGAAGAGCCATGGAACATTATGCCTTGAAAAATTATATTTTCTCAGTGACCTCTCTCACCTCTGCATGAACTCTCTGGCATCTTTCACCATCAGGGAGTTGAGGTTTGACCCTGATGACACCACATCCTCCACACAGCCCTGCTGCCTGGTCCCTCAGAGTTCATACTGGCCTAATTTATAACAAGACAACAAAACCTTTGACACTTGTGCCTACTACTCATCTTCTTTTTCTTTGTCTCTGCATCTGTCTGCATCCCCCCGTGCTTCTTCTTCTTCTCCATCCTGTCTTTCCTCCATCTTCAATAGTTTTGAAATGTGTTTTGTGAAAATGTTCAATAAACCAGTGAGCGGCCACACGCTGACTGACACCAGTTTATCTGGTGATGAAATGACCAACTTAGCTCATTATCGCCACCCGGGGGCCGGAGAGGTGCATTACTACAGCTATACAAGTGCTGCATTTAGTACTGACTACTGGGGTGTATGCCTGATGTCCTCTGAATCTATCTGATCAAAGATGCAGATGTTATTTAAGCTAAGCTAACTATATGGGTTTTTTTTGGTTGATAAACAAGTTTATAGATAAATCAAACGGCGGTGTTATGATTACATTTAAATTGTTACATGTAGAATGTCATCTTTAATACAGAAGCGTTGGTGGGAGTCTGAGGCGTACTGTTTTTCCAAGACTAAACACTTTTTATTGCTCTGATTACGTTTTTCTCTTGTACTCTCCTCAATCACTCAAGCAAAGAGACAACGTCTCCAACTCATATGTTGGCCTACACAGTAACCAAAATGGTCTTACACGATGGATCAGTCAGGCGTTAGGGGACTTACTAGGGAGTAAGACATTGCTACCATCTGCTGGAAAATGTAAACCATTGCAGGCTGGTGCACCTGCCGATGACTTAACTCATTCATGCCTGCAAGGATACCCTCTCAATCTGGCTCTGGCTAGCAGCTCCAAGATGGAACTCATAGATTTGAAGGCAGTTGTTTGCATGTCGGACAAAAATATACAGACACCTCATGTATTCTATGTTCAATTTACATCTGAGTGTCCCCTTGTGCATGAAATTTCACACAACGCTGTAGATGAAAAGTTCATCTGAAGGGAATTGAAAATAATTAGTGCAGGTTGGGCCTTTTCAGATGTTTAATTTTTTCGTTTAAGTGTGTTCCCTTCCTGCAGGATATACACAGAGGCTTTATCCACACTCACCTCCGTGAATATGTTCATGTACTGATATGTGCCTGGAGGAGTGCTTTTGTAGAATACAGTAGCCTCCACTGAAGAGGGTCTGACCTCTCTCGATTTTTGTGTCTGCATGTTTTATAGCTTTTCAGTCAGACAGAGAGACAAAGACAAACACATGCGCGCACCCACGCACGCACGCACGCACACACACACACACACACACACACACACACACACACACACACACACACACACACACACACACACACACACACACACACACACACACAGAGATCTGGGCAAAATACAAAACGGATCTGCTGCATTTGTAACCGATCTGATATAGGTTTATGACAAAAAAAGGGAGTTAAATCCTCGGTTAGGCCAGCTGGACATTACCAGTTGTCCACCTCCCCCTCCAAATCCAAATTTGCCTAGAATTACCTATATGTACTCAACAACCAGTGCATTGACCAAATTCCAGCATTGGCCAGCTCAATAGTGAATCCCCAAATACTACCAAAACATGACTTCTTTTTTTTTTTTTTTACATTGATTCTCCATTCATGTGCATCTTTCATGACCAACCTTATGCTGCGTGATTCATGCATGATCTACCGCTATTAGGGATATCAATTAACCTCCTCCTTTTAGTGGGACTAAAATCATTACATTGTAGTTAGCCTACATAGGCTGTTTGGGTGGAATATACAGTTCAGAAACAAATGTAAGACATTGTTCACACCAGATCCATTTAATGATGATATTGTAAATATAGGCTATATTATCATCATGAGAATCATATTAAGCCATTGCATAATTTCTTAACATAAACAATGTAGGCTAAGCCTCTTCGTTGGATCAGACACATACATCTTGTTTCTTGTTACTGATTTAATTAATTTGGAGTTGTACGTCTATATTGGTCAGTCTAGACTATAATAGGTCTAATCCCAATTTGCGCACCTGCTTGGAGTGATGCCTGGTAGAAGACCTAATGGATGGATTGGAAAGGGTGATGATGGGGTGGGGTGTTTGTTTATTTAAATATTGTTAGGCTGAAATTAACCAATCAATTATATGCAATAATAAATTACAATGGCCGGTTGAGGAAAAAAACACATCATGTGATATCAGGAATAATAGCCTATTAGATTAATCAGAGATTAATCAATTTGAATTCGCTCTTTCCCTCTGCCGTCTTGAAGAGGTTTATTTTACGCTCAAGTTTACGCTCGTAAAATAGGCAGTGCGTTTTCGTTCGGTGGATGTGTCAGTCAGCGTCTCTGACGGGAGAAGTGGCGCATCTCACGGACCATCCGTCAGGAATATCGGGTTATGAACGATTCGGCCTTTTTCGTGCATGATAGCCTCTGTTTTCACACAGATTTGATGCAAACGCGAACAGTTGCATGCAGGACAGCGACGGGAAATTGAAAAATAATAGCCTACAGTATTATTATGATAAACGGAGACGGACCTCCCGAAGCCGTATTTGTTTTGTATGCCGAAATGAGGCAGGGGGTGGAGAGTCGCCACAGAAACGTTGGGCTTTGGCCAACCATCATCTTATTTTAGCACATTTTAGACGTTTAGTCGTGTGTTTCCGTTGGTTGGTGCAAAAAAAACGATTTGCAGCTTGCTTGAGGACAGCCGAAGATATCCGTTGACTGCTGCTGCCATGATAGGCAGAGGTCTCCTCTCGACCACGGCTTTGCCGGTTGGAGAAGAAGCAGATTGATTGGGACGTACGGTCGCAGCTGCGGAACGGCCGATGTCGGATGTTATTATCAGTAGAGCCTGATCCTGTAAATATCATACGCGTAAACATAGAGTAATTCGGGGAAAACTCAGGGAAAATGTCTTCTCGTTCTGCGTTACCGTCTGGGAACGACAGGAGTACGGACCATGTAAGTGCAATGATTATACACGAATTGTGTGCATTCAGAAATTATGCATCCCACAATAAGGGTCGTGATATGGCGCTTTGCACTCATAACATTTATTTGCTTTGCAGATTATGTGGTGTGCATATATATATGTTTTCTTTTTTTAAATACAGCCTATATAAAGGGGCTTAGGGTATGAGACTGTATGGATGTTCAGCATAGCAGGTTCTCTCAAAATGGGCCGTATCCTTGAACGTCTATACAGCGAAAGAGCTGATGGTGGGCAAACAGCCCGGGATGAGTCCATCCGCATACGATAACACTCAGTGGATATGCGCGGAAGCTTCATACTAAGAACCGTCACCTCTTATTATAACGCTGTAGATAGTGATGTCACATACTGCCAGTGTATTCCCCTTGTGTGGCCGAAACGTCGTATGACTGGCATATGTCGCACCCCACGAACATTTGGATCGGTAGAAAAGAGAAATTCCCCCATTTGGATCGTTTTTCATGCAAACCTTTCGGATTATTGCATAAAATGCTGCGCAACCTATTGCTGCGTAAACCGGGCTATCCAGAGCTAGTGGGGGTCAAACAGCGCCATCCGCTAGCCTCCTCTATAATCAAAAACAGTCGGGCCTGAAGAAACAATGGAGATTTGCATGATAGACAGAATGTATCTGTCTATCTATCTACCTATCTATTTATCCATCTATATCTATCTATTGAGGCAATGCCTCCTGGCCACCATTAGGACTCACTACATTCCATTTTGTGGGTACTGATGAAATACCATCATCCTTCACAGACTGAAATGATGTGTGATTATTAAGGAACTGGCTGATAGATGGCATTGTGTCATTTCCTTGCCAAAATCTTTGTGGGGGGAGACTATATCCCTCTTCTCTCATCACTCCACTCAGCCCAGGTGGGAATGGTAAGGTGGCTCTCCATCAAACTGCCCCGAAAAACTCTGTGATGCCAATTCGAGGGGGCTGCAATGCAATTCTTGGAGAGAGAGAGAGAGAGAGAACGACAAAGAGAGACAGAGACACAGAGAACAAGTGTTGTGTTGTGAAAGATTTAGAGGGGGGATCAGTAATCATGGATTAGGGGTGGGGCTATTAAGAAGAGAGATTACTAACTGGATAATTGTGGTGAAGGAGAAGAGGGGTGTTAAATTAGCTGGATCCACTCAAGATTGCCAGGCTTGGGTTGAATGGTGAACTGTGCCATAGTCACACTCACATCAGTCTCACCACAGCTCTATACGTTCATGGGCATTACAAGTGGTACTTCACTGTACATGCATCTGCAGAACATCACCAATGTCTAAAATCAGTCAGAAGCTGAAGTCTAAAATGGGAGGCGTTGGGATGTACAACATGTGAGATATACTCTGATACAAATGCCTTAAATAGTACTGGTTAAGTATCTTAGTTGAATTGGCTAGGTGGAGCTGAACTGGCCATAGGCGGGGCAAGGGTGTGGACAGGGAGAGTGGGATTGGGAGGGGTTATTTAAAGGTGGGGGGGAGGGGGGGGGGGGTGGCGGCTAAGAGCAGTCCCTGTTTTCCTTGCGGGGATGGTTGGGCCGGGGGAGGCTGAGAGCAGGATGACATGCTGAGGGGATGTAAGTGTGATGCCTCAGGCCTTGGGGCCGGCCAGGGACCACTGTGCCTGCATCTGCTCTCTTTCTGCTCTCTCTCTCTCTCTCTCCCTCATTGCCTCTTTCTCTCTTCCTCTTTCTGTATTTTTCACTGTTTTTCTCTCTCTCTCGCTCACTCCCTCTCCTTCGGTATCTCATCCCCTCTTTTTTTGAGGCCCTGCTTGGTCACGTGACAAGGATCGGCATCATCCTGAAACACATTTAGCTTTGCTCCTGTGAATTAAAACACATTGTTGTCTTTTTCTCCTCATGCTCTACTGCCTTACTGAAAATGACCCTTGACTGTGTCTTCACTGCACAAAACACTAAAGCTGTTGTTTCTGGAATACACAGTACTAGCATGTAATACCATAATAACATGAGATAATAAGGTAACTCAGTATTTGTGTGGTTATATGTGGCATCAATTATATAGGCCCTGTCCAAGTGTTTAACATGGACATATCAAAGTAGTATTCAGTCGACCTCTTAGTCCAAAACTGGAACAAGATGTTCTATGAATTGTAGTATTTATCATGAATTGCTCATGTGTTCAGCAACATCTGTTAACCTAGAAAATGGTATGTATTTACATAAGCCAAGCTTACCAGGCTCTCCTTTATAGTAAAAAAAAAAGATTCTGGTAGAAGTCTTTGACTACCCACTGATTATTTGGGGCCAGACTGGAGAAAACACTGACAGTCTAATAACAATGAATTGCATTTAAAGACATATTAACCTTTTCACTAATAAGGAATATGTAAGCAAAATAGAGACAGGTACCAAATCAAGTCAGAAGAACTAAATCAATAAGTTACCTTGTGTTCCCCCCACCCCTACACATTTTTAAATTGTTTCAATTAAGAACTATGCTGTCAGCCAAACCTGGACGTAGAAACATTGATATAACATTGCTATAACATTGCTATAACATCATGATCTTTCTGTGTGACTCTGAGGCTGTGAGCTCATCCCGAGCATCCCTCTGTCCTCACTATGACAGCACAGTGCAGCACTGTGTAAATCTCTCAGTAGGTCTTGGCGTTCCCAGGCCCTGTCTGGTGGTGACCCCCTCTCTCCTCTCTCCTCTCCCCCAGCATGTGTCTCTGGCGGCCAGTCGCTCAGACAAGGGCACCAGCCTGTCCAGCCGCTCGCTGGGCGCCCGCTGCAGGAACTCCATCGCCTCCTGCTCCGACGAGCAGCCGCACATCGGCAACTACCGCCTACTCAAGACCATCGGCAAGGGAAACTTCGCCAAGGTCAAGCTGGCCCGCCACATCCTGACGGGCAAGGAGGTGAGGCATGGGTGCATGGGGAGGGCGAAGAGTGGGCAGGGATAGGATTAGGAAGTAGGCAAAGGGAGGATGGTAGTGGGTATTGATAGAGGATGGATAGGTGTAGTGCTGGGTTATGTAGTTATGTAGTGAAGCAATATAGGAATGTAGGACAGACTGAGGCGGGACAGGTGAGACTGGGGCACTGGGAGGTAGAGAGCTGTATAGGAGGCAGGGGTGGGGCAGCGATGCTGGTTAGAGTGTGGCGTAGAGGCGAGACAAGGAGTTGGGGAGATGTCGGGATTCAGACGTACAGGGGCTCTATGAAGTTACGGGTATTGTACTATGAGAGAAGAATGACAGAGAGAGTGATATTGGTTGTAATATGAGCTTGCAAGACCTTTTTCTACAGTCCATCTCACCCCAATTCTCTTGATATCTCTTCCAGGTTGCAATAAAAATCATTGACAAAACTCAGTTGAATCCAACCAGCCTACAAAAGGTGAGTCTCTGTCGTTTCTTTCATCAGCCTGTTACAGTACATAGAAGCAACAGCATTAGATATTGTCAGGCTTGTGGATAATGTGAATAGCATAATCAAAAGACAAAGCGGGTCAACATTAATCTGTAATCTTAATCTTAATTGCATTGGACGTTACTTTAATACACCCTTAATAAGCACTTAATAACCTCCCCCCCTACCCTACCCAGTGGCATCCTACAGCTTCAGAACAAGCCCACACAAGTGCAAGGCCCCTCTGAGTTAATACAATGAATAAAAAGATGCAAGTCAAGTACCTGGAACCTGAATCAGGATAAGGGTTTTGTGGTGCGTTCCTCTCTCCTCGTCCCCCGTGTCAGGGAGAGGGAGAATGGGATGTGATGCTGTTTGGCAGGTGCTGTGGACTGGATGGGAGCGAATGGGAGACCTCTGCTCTGTGGCTCAGCTCTCTTTGGGCTAATCACTGCCCTGAGTGGGAGTGACTCATCTCCGAGATCATGGGTGCCCGGGCCATTTTTAGTACTAATTCATCTGCTCTTAATACATCGGCTTTGATATAGCAAAGAAAGTATTATCCCAAAAAACAATTACAGCAAGGGGGAGAGAGGGAGGGGGGTGGGGGGGTGAGGGGGGGTGTGGTGTGCACAGATGAAAGATGCGAACAGCTGTGCTGTGGTTGTAAAATCCTTTGTTGTAAAGCCACCATTTTGTTTTGCTCTTGGGGTGAGTTTGTAAGTGTGAGTGTGTCTTTAGGAAATGCTGAGGTGTGTCACAGGGAGGGCGTTGATGGGTCGGCGTCTTTTTTCTGCTGGTCAGCACATTAAGACTTGAGCCAAAATGGTGGACGCTCAGGTTTTGTTGTGCATGAAGGGCAGACCCGGAATGGTGGACACTTTGGTTTCTCAGGCTCTGAAGGGCAGACCTGGAGCGGATACACAGGCTTTACTGTGAACAAATAGAAGACCCAGAATGGTGGACACTGAGGGTTTGCTGTGCATAAGTGGCAGACCCAGAATGTGTCAACATGGCTGACAATAAGGGTTAGTTGCCCTTGGACTAATCACATGTGGACAATCTCACTCACATGCTCAGTGCTGACACCTGTTAAGAATCTTCTCAGGTCATACCTTCAGGGCAGCATTTCACATTTAGCACAAATAAGCAACATTTGTAAAGAAACAGAGGGAGAATTCATATAGATAGACATGCAATGTACAGTATATACTGTACTGTACATGGATAATATGCCTTACAAATATCTCCGCAAAGACGACATAAACACAGCGCTCAGATGGTCAGATGGGCCGCAGCGTCTCCCCCTCTGTTAGTCAGAGGCCTTGGCCGCTCGTTAGTTGGGCCCAGAGCGTGTGTTATGGTCGCCTCTCTCTCTCTCTCTCTCTCTCTCTCTCTCTCTCTCTCTCTCTCTCTCTCTCCCTTTCTTTCTCTCTCTCCTCCCTCTGGGGCCGTGGCGGCACACATGAACTCCACCGCCAGTGGGCAGGAAGTGAACAGACCGGAAGGAGCCAATCAAGGATGAAATAATTCTTCATAATGGTGCAGTGTGGGTGATTGTGTATATGACTGGGAGAAATATGTAGCGTCCTGTTACACGTCAGGGTCTTACTATGGGACCATTTTACATGGCCATTTTTATATGAACAACACTAAGAAATTGCAGTTCCATACCATTGCAGGTAACAGCTGTCAGTGCTGTTCTCTAGCCATCATACTTGTAATATTGTAATATTAAATGATTGTGTTTCATTTCGTTGGGGGGTTTTCACTCTGGATGGGACTCATCTGAAAACTCAACATGAGTCAGGTGCAGGATCATAAGATCAGGACTCAAAGCTGCTATTATGGGTTGAATGTACAACTTGATATGAGTATCGTCATGATATCATTATACTCCATGAACATTGGGCTTATCCTCATCCATTTGATCTCCTGAACCTGTCTTAACTATGATGACCAGTGATCATGACTCATGATCTTTGTCATATTCAGCGTACCCTGGCTAATGCATGGCCAACATGTGCACTATATCCTTTTTTCTTGTGCAGTGTTCTTTCCCTTTTAGGTGTCTTAAATGGTATTTATCTAATGCCATACCTTGTGATGTCCTCCTGTATTCTCCTGCCTCACTGCAATTGGCCAGCTGTGTGAGACAGGACGCTGTGATTGGGCAGCTGTGTGAGACAGGAGGATGCTGTGATTGGGCCATTGTTGTAAGAGACAATGCTGCAGTCAATCAGATTGAGCCAAGATCGATGAGAGAGGTGTAGGATTGGCTAGTGATGGGAGTGAATAGGCCACAATTGGCCAGTGATGATAGCAGGCTGCTTTACATACCCGTGGGCTAGAGAAAATCCTTAGTACAGAAGACATGAAAGAGCCCATATTAGCATAATCTGGCCTGTTATGCATGTACAGGGGGGAGAGGGAAAGAGAGAGATGGGAAAGAGGGGGGGGGGGGGGGGGTTGGGGGATAAAGAGAGAGAAGAGATAGGGGAGAGAGAGAGCAACGCAATGAAGGAGAGGGAGAGTTTACAGTGGAGAACAGTGAACCTCAGCAGTTATTAAAATTGTTCTCTTGGAAGTCATAGATCAGAGGATGTCATCAATAATTGTATTAAACAGGGTTTGTCAGTGTGGAATGTTTTGTTCAGGGTAGTAATGGTTTGAAACATAGACCATAGGGCAGCATGTCGATGGTCAATCTTTGTTTAAGGTGATCATAAATCACAGGCCACAGTAGGTCTGGTTGGCAGTTGGTCATCTGAAGGTGTTTGATTCAAATCGATTTAGTATACCTCGTAGCATTAAGAAGCTTTTGATTTTCTCACAGGATTGGCAGAACATATACTGATAAAGAACATAATGTACAGTGTCATTCACCTTTACTGTATGCTTGTATCAGTGGTGTGTGGGTCTTGTAGTTCCTCAGGAGGCAATATGTCAGAGAGGTGATTGTGTCAGTGAATCCGTCCACTCTGCTGGGGCATGCATGACCAGGGGAATTCTGGGAACGCTAGACGAGACACATTGACTCCGTATCCCATGATTCCCCCTGGCACAGCTGGAGGAGCTGGGAAGGGGCCTAGTCTTAATACCTGGGTCGCTATGGCAACAGTGACGTTGGGCATTGCCAGAGGAGAGACTGAGGGAAAAGGGATTGAATGAAGGAGGAGGAAATGGAAGGGAGACATATAGAAAAAGAGGGGGAGGATTGAGAGGAAAGCGGATAGAAAAGCTTATCACCCTATCTTTATATAGATGACGTCGGAGAGTGGCTGATTTGAAATTATGGCATTATGTTTAATGCATAATGTATTGCCCACTATACAGCATGTCCTGGGAGCCAGGTGAAAGGTTCAAACCTGATCTTTTGCTTTACGAGAAAGCATTTGAACTGATTTCCTCCAATAAATATAGAGCAGTATAAATTGAAAACACATCAGTCCTCTTCTATCGATTGAGGACCATAGGAGTATGCTCAGTGTTCTGTAGTATTTGTATGCTCAATTCTCACACTTATTTTTCTGCTTTCTTTTCTTTTTAGCTCTTTCGGGAGGTACGGATAATGAAAGGTTTACATCACCCCAACATAGGTGAGGCCCTGAAAGACTGTGTGCTGGAATTATCATGGAATTATCTCTTTATTTGTGTGTTCATGTCTAAACTGTAAATTTAGTGTCTCAAATGAGTGCAACAGTTTGTGTTATACGGTTAATTTGATATCTATGACATATGCACAGTCTATCTTATGTTTGTGCTTGTAGTATGCAGCCTACACATCCCAACATAATCTATTCCATTATCTTAATATGTGCTGGTGTGTCTATACTGTGTATCTATGCCCGTCACAGTACAGTATGTTAACATGTCCAATATATCTAGTCCTGGGTGTGTATGTTTGTTAATGCTGTGTGTGCAGTATGAGTGTGTGTGCGTGTGTGCACGTGTGTGCGTGTGTGTGTGTGTGTTTAGTCTAAATGGCTGCCATCCCTGTGTCACTACCAGACGGAGGCTTTTGTCTAGGCCTGTCCCCTGTATGTATTGAATAGGCTTACACTAGCAGATACAGTAGCTGCTCCTCTGGCCCGGGGAGAGAGGCCATGGGGTTGGGGGGAGGGGAAAGGGATTTTCTAAAGCTGAAATGTCATATGGATAAAGAAAAAACACATGGCATTAGCTGGAGCCTCACTGTAACAGCAAGACAGAGAAGTGATTTCATTTTTTAAACGTTAGGGATTTATTTATATACTTGATTTTAATCCTGATTCTTTTTTTGGGCTACAGTGCAGCTGTTCGAGGTGATTGAGACGGATAAGACCCTTTACCTAATCATGGAATATGCCAGTGGAGGTGGGTGCATTTCTGTGTGGGAGTTACAGTATATCTGTAATCATGACACAATAAGTCATGTCTGAGTCAGTGGGAGAGACATGATAAACCAATGACACGAATCCAAATAATCCCAAATATGACCCTTCCTATTATGTCAATGTAATACTTGTTTAGTATGTAAAGAACACTATGTTGATAACCAAGACCCATTATGTTGAACCTTTGTTAACCAAGACCCAATGAGGTTTGAAACCTCTTTTGCGAGGGAGACCTGGCAAGAAGGCAAAGCAGGGAGGCACCAGCGTGTATTGTACATAAACTGTTACAAAGATACAAATACACATAAAAAGACAAGTGTTACACGTTACCAATACATTTGAGGATTAAAAATAACTGCAGCTATCAAGAGCATTTTCGTTGATCAGAGTCTTAAAAACAGGACACTAGCTGTTCTAACTTTAAAATATTTGAAGCTGTAATAGGCTTATAGCTTACGACTGGGGTTTGAGTGGGGAGGGAGAATATTTCTAATAGCTGAAATGTCATTAGGATAAAATCTATGAGGCAACAGCCCCACAGCCCCACAGCCTCCACTATGATGACATCAGTGGGCCTTGGTACTAGCTCCTAGCACATGTACTGTACCACTATGAATGATCCAGATTAGTTTGATGATAATGGATGTGTATCAGGGGAGGCTGGTGGATGGAGAAATCGGAGGACGGGCTCATTGTAATGAACGGAATAGAATTCCTCATTCCACTCATTCCTCATTCCATTCCATGCATTACAATGAGCCCGTCCTCCGATTTGTACTTCCACCAGCCTCCACTGACGTTATAGAATATGAAAATAAATCATTGAAGAATAGATGACGGGTCAAACATAAGACATACATTTATTCCCAATGATTACTTCTAGCAGTTATGGACGTGATCGAACGAACTCAACACAAGTGGTCACATGATCAATTAACACAAGTTAACATTACGTTATATCTGACTCCAAAAGATATTTCATGATTAATAATGATTGATAATGCTTTGCTCATCCCTGTGTGACAGACAATCGATAATATCGCATCCTAGATTCCATTAAGAATACCCAAAATGCTATTTTTACCATGCCCTCAAGTTAAGATAAATTGGATTGCGAGGAGTCAATATCTGAAGCTGATGACTCACTCACTCTACGTGTCGTTAACGATGCATGTGAACATTAGACATTAAATGGAAGAACCTGGTCCCGATTATGTCATGCTGTATTAACAGAACCTTTATCTAGCGCACAATATCACATTAATGCACACAGGAAGAATGAGAATAGAGTATCAACAAAATAACCAATTTAACACTTTCAAAGCAACTTATGACAAGTTTTAACCATACGTTAACGTGTGTCAAGGACAACACGGGAGAATGGTGCCCGTGACGGGCCTAAACCAAAATTCAAAGAATATCTCACTGTCCCTCTCCTTAAATATCATTCCCAACAAAGGACAAGTTGTGAGACACATTACAATCACAAAGGAATTGACAAATGGTGAGGGTGCGACTTCTTCAGGATGTCCGCCAGGCTCATTCAACTGTAAATAGTTATACACATTGAAATCTAGGCTGGCGCCAGCAAAATCCATCTACAACGTGTATATTTGTTGATATGGAACACAAAATGATTTTGTCTGCGGGGAAGAATTTGGGTCATTTAGTGTGTTTGAGATGCATTTTTGTTGAAGTTGATCAATCGCCCACCCCTCCCTGGTTCCTATTAGGTGAAGTGTTTGACTACCTCGTATCTCATGGGAGAATGAAGGAGATTGAAGCCAGAGCCAAATTCCGGCAGGTATGGCCTCAGTGATCCTCAATTCCCCTCTGTACCCCTATTCTGTGTTCTAGTACCTCCACTCTCACCCTCTCTGTCAGTTTGTCTGTCTGTCTGTCTGTCTGTCTGTCTGTCTGTCTGTCTGGGTCTATAATAATAGGCCTACTAACATGTCTCCTTCCTCCAGATTGTGTCTGCTGTCCACTACTGCCACCAGAAGAACATTGTCCACCGAGACTTGAAGGTGAGCGTTCAGACATTGATTGTATAGGAAAATGAAATAGAAGTTATTGCAAAAATGGAACATAACGTAGAGCTGTAATGGGTATGAAGAAACATATATATTGAATTCCTAAACATAAGCACTGACAGATAGAGTGTGAGTCACAAGTGTTTCCGGTGTAGTCTTTTGTCCTGGGTGACTAGTGAGTCCTGCTTCTCTCCCTCCCTCCCTCCCTCCCTCCCTCCCTCCCTCCCTCCCTCCCTCCCTCCTCCACCTACGCTGTTTTCTGGTGACTCAGGCTGAGAACCTCCTGCTGGACGCCGATGCCAACATCAAGATTGCCGACTTCGGCTTCAGCAACGAGTTCACGCTGGGCAACAAGCTGGACACGTTCTGCGGATCCCCGCCCTACGCCGCCCCGGAGCTGTTCCAGGGCAAGAAGTACGACGGGCCCGAGGTGGACGTCTGGAGCCTGGGCGTCATCCTCTACACGCTGGTCAGCGGCTCTCTCCCCTTCGACGGACAGAACCTCAAGGTAAGTGCACCATGGCTTTTTTCTTCAACCAACCCAGTGCCTACAGGTTGTAGTGTTGAGTGCTCTCCAGGTGGGAGTGTGTGTGTGTGTGTGTGTGTGTGTGTGTGTGTTGGGGTGGGGGGGGTGTTGGGTGTGGCTGTGGCTGTGGCTGTGTGTATATGTACTGTATGTATGTAGTCAGTCTCTGGTTCATGCGTGTTTGTCCCACAGGAGCTGCGTGAGCGTGTGTTGAGGGGGAAGTACCGCGTGCCCTTCTACATGTCCACCGACTGTGAGGGGATACTGCGCAGGTTCCTGGTGCTCAACCCCACCAAACGCTGCACCCTAGACGTGAGGAAGACCAACCGCCAAACACCTCCACTTCTCATACACTCCCCCAAAGACTTCACATCAATATCAATGAAACACAACTAGTACACCTCAACACTCAGTACACACTGAAGTCCCACACAACCTAACACCAACATTTCCAATGTTATCTACTGTCTAACGTGGTGTTTTGGTGCAATGTTATCTCCTCAGCAAGTGATGAAGGACAAGTGGATTAACGCAGGGTATGAGGGGGAAGACCTGAAGCCCCATATAGAGCCTGTTGAGGACTACAGTGATGCCGCACGCATAGGTGAGTCAGCCAGGTCGCACCAGGCCACCACATGTAGGTCCGCATTCTCCATCATTGCTCTTTTCCTCAGAGAATTGTGTGTTTGTCCTCCATCTTGGCTTACGTGGGCATTGTGTGAGTTTTAACCTGGCCATTTTATGAACATCCTCCTGAGGGCTCCCATTTGTCCTTCTTATAATCAAATGTCATATAGCAACAGTATCCGTGGGCAAACTATATGGGAGAAATTATCTCTTAATTGCCTTTTTTTTTCTTCTCGTTCTCATCTCTTGTTCGTGTCCCTCAGAGGTGATGGTTGGGATGGGCTTCACTACTGAGGAGATCAAGGACGCTCTGCTCAACCAGAAGTACAACGAGGTCACCGCCACCTACCTACTGCTGGGCCTCAAGAACGAGGTGAGCCGCCCGGTAAGCAGGGCCACGAAGCATGTTGTTTTTTTGAAAGATTCAATGTTTCTTAGTTTCATGAGATGAAAAAAAAAAAAATCATTTGAATCATAGGTTGAAACCAGCATACACAGAAGGCCGTTGGATGTGGTCACGTGTTCAGCCTGAGCAGTTGTGTAACCTGTTTTCATTGGCTTGCTAACAGGACGGCAGCGAGTCTCGTACCGCCAGTAGCCTGTCCCTGGCGAGGGTTCGGCCGAGCCCCATCACCAACGGGACCAACAAACACTCCTCTGCCACCGCCTCCTCTTCCTCCTCCTCCTCTTCCTCGCACAGCAAGACCCAGCGCAGTGCCTCTACTTACCACAGGCAGCGGCGGCACAGTGACTTCTGTGAGTGTTCTACTGTAACAAACCTCTCACCTGGGGTCCAGTCTGACCCGTCCTCTCATCTCGTTTCCCTCTGCCCCCAGGACCTGACATGTCCTCTCTAGCTTAACCACAGCAAAGTACTTTTTGTTGAGTACCAACAGCCACTAAGTGTAATTAACGCTAAATTGTGTGTGCATGCGTGCGTGTGTGTGTCTGTGTGTGTGCGCGCGTGTGTGTGTGCGTGCGTGTTTGTGTTTCTGTGTGTGTGTGTGTGTGTGTGTGTGTGTGTGTGTGTGTGTCTGTGTGTGTCCTCTGTCAGGCGGTCCGTCCATGCCGGTCATGCACCCCAAGCGGAGCCCCACCAGCACAGGCGACCGGGAGCTGAGGGAGGGCCGCATGCCCCCGCGCAAGGTCAGCAGCAGCGTGATGGGCAGCCGCAGCCTGCCCCCCTCCAGCCCTATGGTCAGCAGCGCCAACAACCCCAACAAGTCGGAGATCCCCGACCGCCGCAAGGAGATGACGGCAACCACGGTGAGGAGAAAAAACGCGGTGGTCCAGGAGGGTTAGGGTTAGGATTTGTATGGTCACTGATATTGTGGTACGCTGTGTGGCGGCTGGTATTTGTGCTCTAATTTGGTCTCAAGTTTCATTTGGCCTCTGCTCTGACCTGTCCCCTGGGTTTCCAGAATAACATCCCTGGAAGTGCCATGACCCGCCGCAACACCTACGTGTGCACGGACCGCTCCAGCGCCGACAGACACTCCCTGCTGCAGAACGGCAAGGAAAACAGGTACAGGAAAAGGACAGGGAGTTGTGTTTGTGTGTTTGTGTGTTTAACCATTCGGGTTATCAGAGAACAGAGCCTGTGTGAGTGAGTAGGAGAGGCTAAAAGGAGAGAGTGAGTACAGTATCAGATCTTATGCCTTGTGCTTTCTGTCCAAAACACATCAATGTTTTGTTGATTTTCCCCCTGTTTTTTCTGTCCTTTTTCTCCAGCTCCCTGTCACATCGTCTGCCGCCCACCTCCCCCTCCACTCTCAGTATTGCGGGGGCTGGAGCCTCCTCCTCCTCCTCCTCCGGAGAGCGCTGTCGCCTGACCCGTGGCTCCACCGTCCGGAGCACCTTCCACGGGGGCCAGCTGAGGGACCGGGGCCCCCCTGTCTACTCCGCCCCCCCCACATCACCCACCCTGTCCCACGATGCCAGCCCCTTGCCCCACGCTCGGAGCCGTGCCACCTCCAACCTCTTTACCAAGCTCACCTCCAAACTCACACGCAGGTAAATAGTCACTGCGGTAACGTTTAGGTCCAAACACGGGAGACAATCACTCAGGTGACAATCAACTCAACGTACTGTACGCAGGTCACTAACCTCTGTCATAACACTCACTGTACCATCCCACAATCACTGGCAGGTAATGCTTACTTAATAACAATTAACTCAAAACTCACATATGATTGGTGATACCCCCATAAAACATCCTCATATATATATATATATATTTTTACTATATATATACTATATATATATATGGTTAACCCCCCCCCCCCCCTCCCTTCCCCCAGTTACACACACAGGTCATTCAATCTAACCCTTAGAGGGGAAGAGGAAATAAAGCAGTTATACAATCCAAACTGTTGCAAGGTTCTAGGGCTCTGTTAGAATACCCTTATGAACTGAAGGAACCTTCCTTCCTCACTCGTTCCAATTGTCCAAGGCATTAAGGGTTAGGGTTAGGGTTATGTAACTTTTGCGGAAGCGAAATTTCACCCCATAATGCCTTGCACCGATAATGACATATTATTACAGGTTAAAATACTTTCCTTATGTTCTGTGATGCATTTATGAACTCAATAATATGCCCACTGTAGCATCACTGTGTTGTTATGAGGATGTTTGATGCAGGGGAGGCTGGTGGAGGTAGAAATCGAAGGACAGGTCATTGTAATTCATGGAATAGAATGAGGAATAGTGTCAAACGTGTGAAGCCTCCACTGGTTTGGTGAATGAATAAATCTATAAAAATGTTGCTTTACGTGACATCAAAGTGAACAAGGCTAGTCGGATTCATTTTACCGCTGCTTTTTCCTCCCATCCGTACCTTGAACTTTGTGACATTTTCAAATGAGGTCAAGGAAAAGTCACAAGGTAAGGGAGAAAGACATATCTCCTAAAGTATTCAAAAGCAGGTCTCCATCCTGGGTTCGTAAGCACAGCGCACTCAAGGCCTGGTTCTGACGAGTCTAAGAGCTCTTGCCATGGCCTGCCTGAGGAACTACTTCTCTTTGTGGATTAACCAAGCGTCCCTGCCTCAGCTATAATCACATATGTCTAATCTAATCAAACCTCTGCTTTATCCTGGCCAATCAGCTCCAGCTGCACTCTTTTCCACCACTCCCTCTCAGATAATTCAATTATATTCTCTTTCTCCCCCCCCTCCTCCCCTCTTCTCTCTTTCTCTCTCTTTATCTCTCGCTCTCCTCCTTCTCTCTTGACATTAGGGTCAATCTTGACCCCTCTAAGCGACAGGGCTCAAACAAATCAGTCTCGGGTTGTACTCTTCCACAGGGATCAAAAACAGTTAGTAAGTTCCCATGTCTCTAGCTTCTCTCTGTCTGCCTGTCTGCCTGCCCACTGGATATACTAATCCATGTGCCTGTTTGTCTGTTTGCCTGCTGACATACCTGTCTTTCTGGCTACCAGAAAACATATCTGTTTGTCTGTGTGCATGTCTACCTGAGTATCTGTGTTCTACCTCCTGACCTGTGTCTGCATGCCTGTGTAACTACTGTACCTGTCTTACCTGTCTGTCTGCCTGCCTGCTTATCCTACCTGTCTTACCTGTCTGTCTGCCTGCCTGCTTATCCTACCTGTCTTTACTCTGTAGCTTTCAAACAGCTAGTTTGTTTCAAGCATGCCCTGGTTAAAATGATGCAGGTTTGTCATCCATTACTTTGGTCTGGGTTGAAAAGGGCGTCTCCGTTCCAGGGGCGGTGTCTCAGTGGACGAGGGCTGGGTCCATGTCGCCTCTCATCCTGTGCATAAACATACCTCATCAAGTGTTGTTTTTTCTTTTCATTTTGAATGGGGTGATTGATGTCTCGTCATTTTCGTTCTGTGGTGTAATGAACAGTGATATGCAGCTGGGATAACAGAATATATGCTGACACACGCTTGTGTTGTTGTGGATTCTTTCATCTAACCTAATAGATGTTAAAGGAACGCTTTAATTTCAGCACTGATTACTGTTCCTGATGTGCAAACAGAAAATGAGGAGCATGTGGTTATTTCAATCTGGTGTGCAAGTCAAGGCACTCTGACCTGTACAGTACATCTGGGATTTTTCCGTTGTCGTTGGCTTGCTCTTTCCACTTTTGAATGGCATCACAGTGTTGTGGATTGATGGTGACTATCTCTGTGCACTGGGTGGACTTGGTGCCACCTGCATCTCACATACTGTAAGCCCAGTCTAATTCAGTCCTAACTCTTGTCTCCGTCTCACGCAGGGTCACAAATGAACCTGAGGGAATCAGCAGATCTGCGATCACAAGGTCGGTATACTGGACATGGCAACACTCCGCCGCTCTAAGCCCAAAGCCAACTACAACCCGAACCTAGCCATTTGAGACCCCTTTTGAGGTCTAACAGTGCCCATAGTTAATCAAATAAGGGAAAATGTATAGCTTGATTAAACCACCGTTGATTAATGCTATGTTCCAACACTAGGTATTATTTTATTCAATCATTATTTCTTCTCTTTCTTGTTCTCTATCTCTCCTTTCTCTATTCTTCTTTCTTTACCACCTTTGTCTCCAAACACGCAACCCCCTCTTTTTCCTCCTCCTTTCCACCCCTTTCCCTCACTCTGTTCCATCCCTCTACTCTCTCTCCCCCCTTTCCCTCACTCTGTTCCATCCCTCTACTCTCTCTCCCCCCTTTCCCACCTCATCTCAACCCTCTCATTCACTCCGTTCGCACCCAACTCCTCCAGTTGCTATCTACCTGGGCATCAAAAAGCGGCCGAGCCCCGGGCCGTCGGACGTGGCTGGGATCTGAGGGGTGGCGGCCGGCGGGACCCTGCAGAGGTGGTGCTGGCTCTGCGGGAGGCGGCGCTGGGCTGTGGCTGCCAGGTCCACCACGCCGGCCCCTTCCTGCTGTCCTGCACCCACGGGGTGGCTGGGGGCCGTGTGGCCTTCGAGGCGGAGGTGTGTCACCTCTCCACGGGCACCTCGGAGACTTCTAACGGGGTACGCTACACGCGACTCTGGGGGGCACCGCTAGCTTTTCGTGACATCGCCACCCAAATCTCCAAGGACCTCGAACTCTGAAGGGGTGTGGAGAGAGAGTGAGAGAGAGAGAAAGAGAGAGAGAGAGGAACAAGGGGCTGGACCCAAGAGGAAAGACATTTCCCCCCTGTCTCTTACGTGGCTATAGACCTTCCCCCCTGTCCACCCCCGTCTCCCCTCCTCCCACACGCCACACAGACTCAAGCACCCCCCCCCCACCACCCCCACCCCCCTCCAGCCCACTCACCCCCTCCACTGAACAACGTCACCCACTGGATCTGGATCGGAGGGAATCCAGCTTCAATGTTTTGTATTGTTACTCTAGCCATAATGACTTTTACTTTTGTTATTGGTGTCATTGTTGTTTTTACCATCACCATCTCCACCACCGAATGCATTCTTGTGTCTCACCGACGAGTCACTCCGCTTGTGTCACCGTATGTATTTTCTCCCATTTGACATTGATACCGATTAAGTAGTTCTCCAACGAGTCTCAGTCACCCGTGGACAATATGCACAAATATAAGGGAGATGATCAACGGTTTGACCAGCAGCCCAAAAGGTCGCTGTGTTTTTTTTATTTGTGTGCACAGTATGAGCTCGATGAGATTATTGGCAATGACAGCAATTGGACAGAACCTTGAAGCAGCCAATCATGGACCCACACATCCGGTTTTCCACTGATATCATCATCTGGATACGGTAATAGGGACACTCTCTGATACACGTGAATCTATACAAATACTGTCCCGAAAGATGTATTGTAGATGTCATCTACATCTACTCATTATTGGTCAACACACCATAATGCGCTGATTTGTTAATGCATGTCAGAATATACATTGGTGCTGTACACATATTGATGTGATTGATAGTACTACACCTTTCACCCTTATGCCTCTTAAGATAGCTGTAGTTTTACTTGCCTCATCAAATTGAAATCGACATTGCAAGGGCTGCAAACATACGGAAGTAGGCCTACACACATTGGCTACTTCTCAAATCAGAAATGCTGTGTTGGTCTTCTGACTGGCTGAGATCAACGTCTGTGTTGGCACTTGTCATTGTCATTAATCATATCAAGCCGTTTTTTTAGGCATTTTATCTCTTAAGACCCCAACATAAGATCTCTCCCTTTTCCCTTTCTTCAATGGAGTTGCATTCAAGTCATGAAACAGTTCTGTAGTTGTTTTTCAGCAGAATTGAGTCTGGTTGCAGAGAGCTTTCAGTACGTTGGCTAGGAGGTCAATTTTGCAAAGCAGTTCATTGCAGAGCATTGCCCATGAATCCCTTAATATGCCAAAATGCAAAGCTGTCAGACTTCATAGTGTACCAAACTGGGAATAAGTCATATTATTTCAGTGCAATGCAATTTATTTTGGTTCTATTCTGTGCCATGTGATTGATCTTCAGTCATCTGAATACATTCACTTGCTCAGCTGAGTAGGCTACAGCAACCCTCAGATCCCTGCCCCACTGTCACACACCGTTGCCTGCTCTGACATCCTTAAGCATTTTGGCATTGGTGAACTTCGATGAAACTAGTGTGTTTATTGCTGGTGACTGTGGGCTGTTGGGGTGAGGGGGAGTGCACAGACACACACGCAGTGAAGGCAGTGTGGACGGTGTGTCTTCCTGTTCGTCCCGCTGTCTTTGAAGCCAACTGTCTTTTACGCCTACATTCAGTACATGTTCAATGTAAAAAAACAAAAAAGTAAGGTTTTCTATTCCCTCTCCCTAATCTGAGTAAATGATGTACTGTGATAGTGTAGGCCACAGACACCAGGACTTCTGTCTGGTGATTTACTGTTATTGCTCGCATTCTCAGTTGAGGCTTTGCTCATGGTGATCCCCCATCTTGCCCCCTCTCTACCCATCCTCAACCCACCAGTTCAACAATAACACATCTCTGATTTGAGCAGTCAGATCACCTTAAATGTAACGTTGGATCTCCTTTTCAATTCCATCCTCACGACGAGTGTTTCGCTTTTCTCACGTCTGTTTGTTTGCGATCCTCCTCTCGTTTCATCCGGAAACACTCAACTGTCACCCACACAGACACGTCGTTGATTCATCTCTCTGAGCTCCGCAGTCGTGTTGTTTAGTCTGCTCTGGCCCAGGACAGGACCCCACAGATGAGAACAGTACTACATTACTCCCCCTGAACAGTGCAGACACAAACACAGACGCCTGGAGTCTCAGTCCTTGTCCTCTCCCTGGACGTTATCATTGTGGTGTATATTAGCATTAGGTAATATAGACCTCAATGCACTTTGCTTTGACTTGAATCAGCTCCTTCCAGTGGAATCTTGGGTAATACCCAGACCTAGCCACTGGAGGGCGCCAATGTCTTAAATGTGAACACTTCAATTTATGGATATTTGCACAGGTACTTTATTTATTTTTTAGAATAATATCGTAAAAAAAAACAGGATTTATATCAGTCAGTTTATGGCTGTATATAAAATATATGAATATAGTATATATCTTAGAGCTCAAGGTTTATTTATAGCTAGAGCAAGGGGAGTACTTCTAGTTTAAAGCAGTTTCTGTCAATGACAATGGGGAACAATACCAACCTGCAATCCTGCATGACTTTTGAGTTTGGATTTTAGGGAAAAAATTATTCACACCAATGGGTGGATGCTTTATGAAGTAAGATACAGTCAGTTTATGAACATATTAACACACATTGAACTGGATATTGTGCCAGCTATTTCCCCCCTGTTATGATTACAGATGGCAGGTTTTGGGTCAGTTCCAATGATTTCACTTTACATTTGGACAATTTTCCTTCTTCAATTCAGAAAAGAAATATCCTCTGGATGCTCAGAGATGTAATTCTAAAGCTTCAGACTTCAACTTCAATTACCAAATTCTAAATTCTAGCACTATCACATTTTTTGAATTCAAATTTGCTATCAATTACACTCATGAAAGTTGGAATTAATGTTTGAATTCCAATTTAATTGGAATTCACATCACTCTGGATAGACCCTGACAAATATTGAAAGCTTTGGGTTGCATTCAAGCCATATACATTTATTTAAGTTGTTACTGATTGAAAATGAGCATCTGGCTGCTGAGCATTTCCATGGTGGCTGCTGAGGTGAATGGGAAAAAAAAAGATGAGGTCTGACCTTCGGAATAAATTGAGTGATTTTCCCTAGGTAGAATATAGCTGACAAACCTATGAAATGCTTTTAGAAAGAGTGTTCAGTAAGTGCCGGTATGTCTATCAAGAGACAGTCTGTCAATGGTGTAGATGGTTGTTGGCTACAGTGTTATTTACCCGGGGGCTCAGTATTTAAGTAATGTGCACTGTCCTGCTGGAACTGTTTTTTAACCGTTAATGTAATATGCAATAGAGGCCAATCAGATGGATGAAGAGACGCAGTTTGACCTGGACGCTTAATTCTACACCCTTTGACCCCTTCAGAAACAACGTGTAATGTGAGATTGGTTCCCAAAGGCCCTGGTGCTTTTGGCAGACAGAGAAGTGAGAACATGGAACTGATGAGAAATAAAATTCACAGATGTTGGCGTTGTTTCCCTTGGTTTTTGTTAGTTAGTGACTGGATTTCTCTGGTTGCTAATTCTTAATAATCTCTTGATTCTTGCTCTTACTGTTAATAATCATCCATCTTTATTTTGATAAAGGGTGGGAAATAACATCTAAATTGAATACAGCATTCACTTGTCAATGTATGACCAAGAAATACCAAGCTACCTTCAACTGTAGGGTTTAATGTGGCCAGGTTTATTGAATCACAGTTTCAATAATTACTTTTTAAAACCAAAGTTAAAATTTAGGTGATGCCAAGCAAGCCTGATTCTGTGGAGGTAGATCCCAGGACGTTACTGATGTTACGGAAGAAAGTGAAAAAATGGCGTAAGCAAAAAAATAAGTACAGCAAAGGAGAGGAAAAAGTCAAGAGTCTCTAGATGAGCAGCGGTTTCCTCTGCGTGAAGGTTGGTTGGCTCGAGTGCACATGATTGGACAATAAAAAAACAAAATGTCCCTCTTTACTTTTGGGCGGGGATCATGCCATCAATGGCCTCTCCCTTCTCCAGCTTCTTCTCCATCTCCACCATGAGCTTGACACCATCAACCACCATCTGGACCTGCTCCACCTCAGAGGAGCCCAGACGGTCGGCGTTGGAGATGTCGAACACTCCACCCACGGAAGCGGTGTCAACACCACCTGGGGATAACAGGGAGAGAGAGAGGGGGGCGTAAATCCATGTCTCTGTGCTCATTGTCCCATATGTTGCAAAAATACAGACTTTATGAAGAGGCCTGTCTTACCATTATTATGCTATTGCTTGTGTTTGTTTGTGTCTGTGTGTGTTTGCGTACCTGTTCCACGCTTCTGCAGACGCAGCCTGGTCAGGATCTCCTCGAACTTGGCATGTGTGCTCAGCTTGGGCAGCTTGACATGCACTCCACCGCGCAGGCCAGTTCCCAGGTTGGAGGGGCAGGTCAGCACGTAGCCGAGATGCTCGTTCCACATGAAGCCATGGTTGTGCTTCTTGAAGACCTCCTCAATCTGTCAGGTGAGAGAAATCATCTCCTTCAACATTCTGTCTTTACCACTCTGTGTTTTCATGTAGTTTCATGGAGTTAATTCTGTGTTCAGACCATGTAGACCATGCATACCTTCAGCAGGCCAGTGCAGAAACGCCTGAAGACCTCCTTCATGTTGCCACCCTTCTCCATGGCGATGACACGCAGGTGATCCTCCTCATTCACCCAGACCAGGAAGCTCTTTGCATCGTTGTGCCTGGCAGGGGACATCAAGTTAGCCACAAATAAAACACATCAACATTGTCAAGGTTCAAGGATCTGCATGCAGTGGTTAGGCAAGGGTTAAATCTTTGTATAGTAATGTGTTGGGTTGCTCAACAATTGCCCTGATTTAGAAGAAAAAGTCTTAGAAATGTCTAAAACGTATATTGGTCAAAAGAAGTCTAAGAAAGTTATGTTGATGCTGATTGGCTCTGCTCACCAGATGCCTCTTGCATCGGGCCAGTCACGGGCCATACCAGCGCCCAGCAGCAGGGGGGAGACAGGCTTGTCAAACAAGAAGTGGTCAGCGATCAGCTGCTCCTGCTCAGCATCGGTCATGGCCTTCAGGGGGTAGTACCTTCCTTTGAACTCACCGTCCAGGCTGTTCAGAGCTGGAGTGGCACAAAACCAAAGTAGATCAGATAACTCTCCACTCTCAATACTTAAGTATTCCCAGGATTCACTGCATGGCAGCCATTTTGTACCAGAGTACATTGACACAGTACATTAGTCATTGCAGCCTGGGGGTGAGGATTTATCTGTTCTCTTTTTCCAAAGAGCTACCCTTTGTTAAATGTAGGCCCAGCTTAATGCAAAATCCTGTGCACGTATATCTGGATAATGATACAGTAGCTGTAAGGCTCACCTGTAGAGGTATAACACTAGAGGGTGTACTCCCCTAAATTGACTGTGATTATATGTCGTCAACTTTCTTCATTGTCTGTGTTTTAAGTGGACATAAATCTTGGTGATTCACTGCCACCTGCTGTACTGGAGTGGTTACTTAGAGTCCACTGGTGTGGGGTAGTATCAGCACAGCTCCAGTGTCTCAGGTCAGTAATTTATTGGCACTAGTAGATTAGTGTCAGGCCTCTAAAAGCCATTTCCAACCTGCAGATGAACCTACTGAAGAAGAACCAATTGGCTGATGCCAACCAAGCTCATAGGAAGTCCCACCCTAGTTGACTACATGACACCCCTCATGCTGTCACACATGTAATGAATGGGAAAGGTAGCTGGGCTCACCCTCAACAGACAGCCTCTCTACTCCTCTGCGCTCGCCACGGCTGTTGTGGGGGGGCAGGGTGTATCCCTTGATGCTGCGACCGGTACGCACACGGCTACTAAGGACGTAGTTGGGGTCCAGGTCGTCACCACCCTACGAGAAGGACAAAGCCACACACAAAACATTGAGCAATTTTAATAGAAAAACTATCAACCCTCAAATAAGCCTGTGATGGCCAACAGTAGGCCTATGTCTCCCAGTGCCAATGAGTTGCAGTATTTATCCTATTAATGTTAGTATTATTTGCCTACCTGTTTCCTCTGTCATTTGTACAGTTATCATTGGGAACTTTAAAGGAAAATAAAAAATAAAAATCATAAACAAGTCCAAAGTATACCTTCAGGTTCTTGTAGTTCAGGTCGGTCTTGTGCTTGTCTGTGGGCTTGTAGCCACTGTGACGGTCTGAGATGATGGGGTCCAACAGATCCTTGAAGACCTCGTAGGACTCCTCATCACCAGCCACGCAGCCAACGGTCATGATGAAGGGGTGACCTAAAGACAGGGAAAGGAGAGGAGGGGGGGACTGTAAGACAGCAGCAACTCTACATTGTCACAAACTGGCATCAATACACCATAGTGTGGTGTTACTGTATGTGTCTCCTAAAGTGAGTAAAATATACAAGGCTGGCCCAGGCTTTAGCTCAGTGGACTAATGCAGCCGTGCAGCCCAGTTAAGGGTTTTGATTCCTGGTCCGTGACAGTTGAGAAAAGGGGTTTCGATTGGTTTTGTGTTTGCAGTAGTTATTGTCTATTCTCAGGAGGTGTGGCACTCACCAGGGTTGTCAACACCGGTCTGGATGACATCATCCACGGTGAAGCCACTGGGGGTCTGCCTTTCCCTCAGCTTGGCGTACATCCCCTTGGTCAGCACCTTGGCCATGTGGTTGTTGTGCTTGCGGAGGTCGGGGTACTCCTCCTCAACTTTGAAGTTGAGTTTGAAGTTGTTGTGGGTGTTACCGAAAGGCATGATTGCGTTTCTAACACTGCAGAGGGGGAAAACACACACATGTGATTAGGAACCCTGGAGGAATTGTAAACTACAAAACCAACAGGAGCATGGAAGGAAGATCCCTTCCATGCTCCTGTTGGAGGGTTCTACAGGCGTGTTCTCAGGCCTAAAGAACCCTCCTCAGCCAAACATTTAAAGTGTTTTCTGGGAGGACAGCTGCAGTGTGGGCACCAGTATCCTTGTTACAAACGCCAAAACGACACTCAGTGTCCACGTCCACTAGATCAAGTTTCTGTTAGGAATAGATAAGGGGGAGGAGCACAAGTGGTTTGGGTATTTTTAAACCACCCCCCCCCCCTCCTCACACCCTCCTTTACCACCAACTTCTACCTCACTTCGACACTCCAACATTCCTCTCAGATATTCTCTTCAACCCTTACCCCCCCCCCCATCTCTCTCTCTGACACACACACACACACACACACACACACACACACACACACACACACACACACACACACACACACACTCCTACCCAACACTTTCTCTGCTCTCCCTCTTTACCACACCAATATAATCACATGCGCAAAGCACTTAGATGATATTTACAACCTCTCTTTAAATATTGATTGTAGATAGATCTTGACGTAACCATTTAGGCACCTGCTGCATCACATGCAATGTAATGCCCACAAGTTACAGACATTTGGCAATGGGTCATTTTAACATTATGTAATTACATGTTTTGCTTTATCCATAACTGGCCTGTTGGCTTAATGCCCAAAAGTCCATTAAAAGGGTTAACTGGCCAAAAGCAATCAGTAGGAAGCTGGTTACAACCCTCACATTTGATTGTGAAACACTTGCTTAATCATCTCAGTGTTTTGAGAGAGAACCATTTGCTGATACAAAGATAAGTTGATGCTTCAGCAAAACAAAACTGCACAATGCAACTACTCTAGAAGATCTTGTGTTTTTACTCACTTCTTTATTTATTGTGTTTATTAAATGAGCCAGGAAAATACTGAAATACTTCCAATATTCCACTGATCTCAAATTCAACTTAATGAATCAAAATTCCTCCAGAATGACCTCTATGCACAGTTTTCCCATTATTGCTTTTGCATTAATTTCCCTTCTTGCTGAACCAGGCGGAAAAAAACCTTTCAGTAAACAGTAAAAAAAGAAAAAGAAAAAAAATAATTTATATTAATTATATTAATAAATAATAATAATAATAATACCAATAAAAAATATTAAAGACATTTGGAGGCAAATCCAATTCCATTTAGATCTCCAAATATCTGCCTCCCTTCCCTATCCCAAACCCTAAGTAACTGATGCGATGCGTTAAATGTTTGGTTTTTACCTGCACGCCAGACAAGAAAACAAGTAACAGCCTTTGGGATCCGATCCTGTTCACCACAGTCAAAATTGGAATCACCCAACTCTGTAGGTCTTTGCCCTCTGCTTATATCCTGGGCCGACACGCAGCCATTGGCTGGGCCAGTTGGGAGCTTGCTGGGTTCTCAGTGGCCAACGCCTGTTTCTGACATGTACATATTCCCTGTATGTATGTATGTATGTATGTATGTACCCTATACATCATTGGCTTCTGATACCTCGCCAGTCACCACTGATAGCCAGTCACAGGCGGGCGCCAATGTCTTAAATATTAACACGTCAATTTATGGATATTTGCACAGGTATTTATTTATTTATTTGAATAATAACACTTAAAGCGAAAAATTCATATCAGTCCGTTTATGGCTGTGTGAATGGTATATATCTTAGAGCTCAAAGTCTATTTATAGCTACAGCATGGGAAGTAATTTGATGCCATGCAGACAAAGCCATGCTTCAATAGGATATGCATTTTGTCAACAAAAATATGGATTGTTAATGAATAATGAAGCGAGAGACTCTGCCCCTTCTTCCGTCCCGGGTGAAATTTGACACTATGCAGACAAAGCATATTTATTTTTGGACTGGAAATCAATGGGATATGTCACATTTAGTCAAAAATAATAATAGTTTTCATTAATAATGTTGGGCTTAGCTAAGCAACGTCCATTTTAACGACGCTTAGGTTGTTAAGATGGTACTGAGTTAGCAAGTATATGTCATGTCATGTTGCTTGCTTTGAGAAAAACAGCTTTAAAGTTCTGTCAACTGTTCATGAATATGCAGATTGTACTAACTAGGCCCTCTCATGAATACAATCAATATTCCTTAGCCGACCCTTCTGTATTGGTGGACAATGATTCCCATAGAAAAAAAAGCCCACATGTGTATCTTGTCATATGTTAACTGTCTTTGGTAGAGATATATATGGCAGCTTGACGCTTTGATTCGGGTACAGCCTGGTCAGGAACTTGAGCCAACTTTTCAGAAAACATATTGGGATATTTACGTGTGATCTTCGCTAATCAACTGCATCACACTTAAAAGTTACATCAACCAGCAGATGCTAGCTGGCTAGCAATGCTACCAGTCTATTGTAATGTTAGGTCACATTTTCTGCAAGTTTGCAGAAGGTGTACAATAATTTCATTCAAATATGTTCTTAGTGTTAACTGCATAATAGGCTAATGATGAAACAACATTAGTGTCAGGTTTAATAGAATGGCGAGGATAAGTTTGGACTATCTTTGCTGGGTGTCAATGGCAGGACCCTGCAGCTATCCCCAAAGGGAGAGGCGTGGTCTTATGGATTGGTGTAGCCGCCTCGCCCAACTGAAATCATAGATGTATAACTACTACAGGGCACACTCCCCAAAATGAACTGTGATTATACCACAGCTTGGTTAAATATGCAATTCTGATAACCTGACACCTACAAAGATGTTCCAATAATGTTTTTGCTCTCTGCATTGAAGCAGGGCTTTCACTGACTGACAACAAAGTTACATAGCCAACTCTGGCAACCAAAAAAAACTAAACTTGACACATTGTATCATGGTCCAACAAGGGGAGAAGGGGAATCTGAATAAAGCTAGCTAGCACTCATATACAGTATTGTTGCCCGGCGAACGATGTATAGTTAACGTAACGTAAAAAATATTTGAAAAGCATGCCCAAAACCACATGACAATAGACTTTTCTCTAAGACAAATAAATGGTTGAACTATTTTCGTTGTAGTAGCTGTGTGAGATAACGAACTCCGAGGTGTGCACTTACAGGGAAATAACTTTGCGGAGGTGAACGTCCCTCGCCACATGATTGCACACCTCGTCGTTTATTATCCCTGACTCATATGGGGAGCACCAAGTAGTCAACTTTCTTCATCATCTTCTGTGATCTGAGTGGGTGTATATCAAAAGTTGGTGATTTAATGCCACATGCTGTATTATCAACTCAGCTTCAGTGTTTAAGGTCAGTAATTCATCATTCACCTGAAAGCTATTTACAATCGATTGATAAACCTTTTGAAGAAGAAGACCATGCATTGATCCAATTGGCTGATGCCTTCCCAAATCATAGGATGTCCCATCCTAGTTGACTACATGGCACCCCTAATGCTGTTACTGTGTCACAAATGCAATGCATGTGCTTATTCTTTGCATCTCTATGATTGAAATGCAGCGGTCTGTATTAAATGTTCTAAAAGCATAAAAACTCTAAAACTTTACAAACTTTAAAACGTAAAGAACCCACCTTCGGGGAAAAAATGATTGATTTTCTCTAGGTGCTAAATGTCTAAAATGTAAAAATGTAAATGTAGGTGGAATATAGCTGACAAACCTATTAAATGCTTTTAGAAAGAGTGTTCAGTAAGTGCCGGTATGTCTATCAAGAGACAGTCTGTCAATGGCGTAGATAGTTGTTAGCTACAGTGTTATTTACCCGGGGGCTCAGTATTTAAGTAATGTGCACTGTCCTGCTGGAACAGTTTTTTAACCGTTAATGTAATATGCAATAGAGGCCAATGAGATGGATGAAGATACACGGTTTGACCTGGACGCTTAATTCTGCACCCTTTCACCCCTTCAGAAACAACGTGTAATGTGAGATTGGTTCCCAAAGGCCCTGGTGCTTTTGGCAGACAGAGAAGTGAGAACATGGAACTGATGAGAAATTCACAGAATTTAAGAATTTAGAATCATACAGCTTTCTTTGGATAAACTCACTATTTATGTTGTCCGGGTGGGAAACAACATATTAATAGTATACAATATTCACTTATCAGTGTGTGACCAAGAAAGACCAAGCTAGCTACAACTGTATAATTTCATGGGGCCATGTTTATTGAATCAGTTTCAATAATTACTTTTTTAAAACCAAAGTTCAAATTTAGGTGATGCCACATCTGCCAGGCAAGCCCGACTCAGTGGAGGTTGATCCCAGGATGTTACCGACTGGACAGGTGAAAGTGAAAAAATGGCGGAAGGAAGAAAAGGAAAGGAAAAAAAGTACAGCAAAGGAGAGAAGAAAAAAAGTTGGAAGGAAGAAAAAAAGGGTGAGTAGAGTCAAGAGTCTCTAGATGAGCAGCAGTTTCCTCTGTGCCGGTTAGTCGACTTGATTGCACATGATCGGACAATAGAAAAAAATAACGCGACCAACGTCCCTCTTTACTTCTGGGCGGGGATCATGCCATCAATGGCCTCTCCCTTCTCCAGCTTCTTCTCCATCTCCACCATGAGCTTGACACCATCAACCACCATCTGGACCTGGTCCACCTCGGAGGAGCCCAGACGGTCGGCGTTGGAGATGTCGAACACTCCACCCACGGAAGCGGTGTCAACACCACCTGGGGATAACAGGGAGAAAGAGAGGGGGGCGTAAATCCATGTCTCTGTGCTCATTGTCCCAAATGTTGCAAAAATACAGACTTTATGAAGAGGCCCGTCTTACCATTATTATGCTATTGCTTGTGTTTGTTTGTGTCTGTGTGTGTTTGCGTACCTGTTCCACGCTTCTGCAGACGCAGCCTGGTCAGGATCTCCTCGAACTTGGCATGTGTGCTCAGCTTGGGCAGCTTGACGTGCACTCCACCGCGCAGGCCAGTTCCCAGGTTGGAGGGGCAGGTCAGCACGTAGCCGAGATGCTCGTTCCACATGAAGCCATGGTTGTGCTTCTTGAAGACCTCCTCAATCTGTCAGGTGAGAGAAATCATCTCCTTCAACATTCCGTCTTTACCACTCGTCTTTTGTTCAGACCATGTAGACCATGCATACCTTCAGCAGGCCAGTGCAGAAACGCCTGAAGACCTCCTTCATGTTGCCACCCTTCTCCATGGCGATGACACGCAGGTGATCCTCCTCGTTCACCCAGACCAGGAAGCTCTTTGCATCGTTGTGCCTGGCGGTGGACAGGAAGTTAGGCGTAAATAAAACACATCAACATTGTCAAGGTTCAAGGATCTGCATGCAGTGGTTAGGCAAGGGTTAAATCTTTGTATAGTAATGTGTTGGGTTGCTCAAAAATTGCCCTGATTTAGAAGAAAAAGTCGTAGAAATGTCTAAAACGTATATTGGTCAAAAGAAAAGTTATGTTGATGCTGATTGGCTCTGCTCACCAGATGCCTCTTGCATCGGGCCAGTCACGGGCCATACCAGCGCCCAGCAGCAGGGGAGAGACAGGCTTGTCAAACAAGAAGTGGTCGTTGATCAGCTGCTCCTGTTCAGCATCGCTCATTCCGTTCAGGGGGTAGTACTTACCCTTGAACTCACCGTCCAGGGTGGCCAGAGCTGGAGGAGCACAAAACAATAGAAGATCAGACTTTCCAACTTTCCACTCTTCATACTGGTATTCCCAGAATTCACTGCATGGCAGCCATTTTGTACCAGAGTACACTGACACAGTACTTTAGTCATTGCAGCCTGGGGGTGAGGATTTATCTGTTCTCTTTTTCCAACGAGCTACCCTTTGTTAAACGTAGGCCCAGCTTAATGCAAAATCCTGTGCATGCATGTCTGGCTATTGATAGCTGGGAGGCTCACCCTCAATGGACAGCTTCTCCACTGCTCTGCGCTCGCCACGGCTGTTGTGGGGGGGCAGGGTGTATCCCTTGATGCTGCGACCGGTACGCACACGGCTACTAAGGACGTAGTTGGGGTCCAGGTCGTCACCACCCTACGAGAAGGACAAAGCCACACACAAAACATTGAGCAGTTTTAATAGAAAAACTATCAACTCTCTCAAATAAGTCTTCGATGCTAAAGTAGGTCTATGTCTCCCAGTGCCTATGAGTTACAATAGTTATATTATTAATATCAGTATTCTTTGCCATCTACCTGTTTCCTCTGTCATTTGTACAGCTATCATTGGGACCTTTAAAAATAAAATAAAAATAAAAAATAAAAATCATAGTCCAAAGTATACCTTCAGGTTCTCGAAGTTCAGGTCGGTCTTGTGCTTGTCTGTGGGCTTGTAGCCACTGTGACGGTCTGAGATGATGGGGTCCAACAGATCCTTGAAGACCTCGTAGGACTCCTCATCACCAGCCACGCAGCCAACGGTCATGATGAAGGGGTGACCTAAAGACAGGGAAAGGAGAGGAGGGGGGGACTGTAAGACAGCAGCAACTCTACATTGTCACAAACTGGCATCAATACACCATAGTGTGGTGTTACTGTATGTGTCTCCTAAAGTGAGGAAAATATACAACTATATACAGTAAGTTGTTCATATTATGTGAATTGCAAATAAATAACATTAAAATATTGAATGTAGTATCAAAATATATATTGTTTAGTCTCTTTTAAGCTAAGGAATGTGATTGATCAGTGGCCTGGTTTTAGCTCAGTGGACGAACGCAATCGTGCAGCCCAGATAAGGGTTTTGATTCTTGGTCAGTTATACTGGAGCTGAGATAAGCATGGAGATCTGTTTTGTGTTTGCAGTAGTTCTCAGGAGGTGTGGCACTCACCAGGGTTGTCAACACCAGTCTGGATGACGTCATCCACGGTGAAGCCACTGGGGGTCTGCTTGTCCCTCAGCTTGCCGTACATTTCCAAGGTCAGCACCTTGGCCATGTGGTTGTTGTGCTTGCGGAGGTCGGGGTACTCCTCCTCAACTTTGAAGTTGAGTTTGAAGTTGTTGTGGGTGTTACCGAAAGGCATGATTGCGTTTCTAACACTGCAGAGTGGGAAAACACACACATGTGATTAGGAACCCTGGAGGAATTGTAAACTACAAAACCAACAGGAGCATGGAAGGAACATCCCAGCCACTGACAGTGGAGCAGAGGGTTCTACAGGCGTGTTCTCGGGCCTAAAGAACCCTCCTCAGCCAAACATTTTAAATGTTTTCTGGGAGGACTCTGCTGAACAGCTGCAGTGTGGGCACCAGTATCCTTGTTACAAGCGCAAAACGTCACTCAATGTCCACGTCCACTAGATCAAGTTTCTGTTAAGAATAGATAAGGGGGAGGAGCACAAATGGGTTGGGTATTTTTAACCCTACCACTCACCCTACCACTCACCCTTCCTTTCTCTTCAACCCCTACCCCTATCTCACAAACACACACACACACACACACACAGACACACACACACACACACACACACACACACACACACACACACACACACACACACACAAAGCTTCCCTGGAGCAGTTTACAACCTTCACATCTGATTGTGAAACACTTGCTTAATCAACTCAGTATGTTTAAAGATGCAGTATGTAGTTTTGTGTGTTGCTGCCCCCACTGGTACGTAAAAGCAAGTGCTCGACCTTGACACCAGATTTTAGAAAGTGATTTGTTTGGACCAAAACAGCGCTCTTCACTGAACGTTCTTCATCATGTGATCTCATTCCTTGATGGCTACTGATTTATCATGGCCATTTAGCACTACTTAGTGCCATTTAGCACTAAGCTCAAATGGACATACTGGACCTTTAAGACAGAACCATCTGCTGACACAAAGCTAATGCTTCACCAAAACAAAACTGCACAACGCAACTACTCAGTGAATCCAAAAAAATGAATCCAAATTGATCTCAATTCATACATTCACATTAGTGCTTTTGCATTGATTTTCTCTCTTGCTGAACAAGGTGAGAAAAACAGGATTGGCTATCACCTATAGGCATAAAAATTAGCAGCACAAAATGTTTAGCAATACTATTGCCAATAGTATTGTTGATTCCATTTCCATTTAGATCTCCAAATATCTGCCACCCTTCCCTCATACCAAACACTAAATAATTGATGCGATGTGTCAAATGTTTGTTTTTTACCTGCACACCAGACAAGAAAAGAAGTAACAGTCCTTGGGATCAGATCCTGTTCACCACAGTCAAAATTAGGGTCACCCAACTCTGTAGGTCTTTGCCCTCTGCTTATATACTGATCCAACACGCAGCCATTGGCTAGGCCAGTTTAGCGCTTGCTGGGTTCTCATTGGCCAATGCCTGTTTCTGATACCCAGTTTAGTTTACGAAGGGACAAGATTTACATCTCTCCCCTCTTACCCCCACTGCCCCATACATAGTGCATGTGGAAGGGAGTCTCAGAGTGGGAGGGATTGGGCGAATAGGGGGAGTAGAGTAACATACTTAAAAACAGCTGAGCAATGCTTTTGCCAAACATGCCAGGCGTCCTAATATCAGGGGTAAAGATTGGATTGGGTCTCTTTTATATTGTGTTTTGTATATTACACATATATTACATGGCAATCGTGTGTGTGTGTGTGTGTGTGTGTGTGTGTGTGTGTGTGTGTGTGTGTGTTTGTTTGTGTATATATATAACTAGCCTAACCAAGCATTTACACCCAGCCAGCAGATATGATTAGCTCATTGTTTGGGTTTTGACCCAGAGCATTTGCATGGAAGACATCATTGGGGGGCGGGGATATGTGTGTTTTGATGGAGCGTAGTGTCACTACTGCATCACGTCAAGCAGTCCTGGACTAGTGACCCTACAACAACAGCAAATCAGCAAGCAGTGTTAACAATGCGGTTGCATCATCAAAGTGTCCTCTGACCTAGTTTTGTTCTTATTTTTGGCCACTGCATCGCCAAACTGCTTCTCTTTTTTTTTCCCAACGAAAAAAATGATGGTGGGAAAGAAAACGTTGGTGTCCGTATGGTACAGATGAGTATGGTGTGATATCGTGTACCTCCAAATGCTTGATCCATTGAAAAGATATCTCTTTCCAGTGACTTATTATAACGTTATAGGGGACTAACCCAAATGGAGCTCTAATCCAACCAACACCATTCCACCTTATTGACTTGCATCGATATGTTGACTCTCACTATCCCTGATGCGGGCTGTCCACCATTCACACGTGGAAATGCCATTCCAAGGGAAGACGTACAGCATTTACTGGGGGCACTTCAAGATACTGTAATGCCTAGAACATACCTGAAGGGTTGAACAAGTCTGTGTAAAATACTGTACATGATGCTAACTTTGTCATGTTGGAATTACCCCTCTCCTTGAAGTACCTTCTTTCATACAGTGCTCTCTGATGTTTCACACCATCTCTCCAATACCTGAGCTGCGGACTTCTTGATGGATTGGTCGCCCTGCCTCTATGGGTGTCTTGCATGTTTATCCATAGTTGATGCATCTGCAGTTGATGCAATAGTTGTAATACTGTCATTATGGGACCCCATAAGTGGACCACATTGCAGTGCATCCATAAGGCCAAAACACACCTTTAGCCTGTCATGTTCCCTACATATTTAGCGGCCCATCAAGAAATGTTTTTTTGTCAACTTCATACCCTTCTCTTATTCCAACATATTTTATGTATAGTTCTTGATTTCTTGTTTTCTCCAGTGTCTCGATTACCATATAGGAGTTCTTCAGTTACACCATTGGAACCTGTTGGAGCATGGACAAAGAGAGACAGACATAGAGGCAGGGACAGTCTCATGAGAGAGCCATAAAGCAACCATAGAGCACGGGCAAAGAGAGGGTGGGACAGAGACAGTCCCAAGAGAGGGGCATCCCGGCTGGCCCTGCCAGTCTGCTGGTGACCAGGCCAACTGGCAAAAGCCTGCACTCCTGGCATGTCCCACCGCAACACCTGCCTCATCCAATCACACCTGTCACTCTCCCAACTCCGTCCAATGTCACTCTGTTCCCTCATTCCAACACACTGCTCACACTACATACAATATGTTTCCCCTCCCTAACTCCCACCCCACATACTCAGCCCCACTCGCATTAAGTCCCACTAGCACCTCACACCATCCACCTACCCTCACTCGCAAGCCCACCACTCCACTACCATCCTACTCACAACCCCCCTGCCTCCACTCCCACTGTCACGGGATACAGAGGGGAGGAGTGTGGGCTGTTCATGGTGCCCTTGCCTTGAATTGACACTTCGTGTCCTGTTGCACAGCTGTCTACTGCCTATCCACCTCCAACAGGGGGGGGGTTACCAAATTAGTCTCTATCTTGGCTCCCTCTGCTTCTCCATGCACATGTCCTCCAACCCCCAACCCCAGCTTTTGTAGGGATACAATTATTAGCTTTATCTGGTGTATGAGTGAACCACACCTCAGTAGCAATGGGTTGATATTGTTTTTTGTTCATCAAGTATATATTGAGCTGTAGGTTGAGAGAGAGGGGCGTAGTAGTCTGATATAGCAGCGGCAAACATGTCACACACTGCAGCCACTCAGCTCTAAGCTAGGACAGTTATGTAACAGGGCTGTGATACGATGCATGTGAACAGACAGACCTTCTCACCACACAAACTACGGAAACCATCTAGCTTTACAGGATATGGAAACCCCTCAGCTTGGGCCGCAGAAATTCTATCACCTCACAGTTCGGACATCTCACTAAATACTGTAGGCTACAGATACTTTTGAGTGCCTGGCCCAGTGTTTCCAAAATGTAGTCTTCAGGGTATATGCAGAGAGTTAGTAAGGTTCCTTTAGGTTACGCAGCAATGAAATTGTTGGAGCATCCATGAAATTGTTGGAGCATCCATGAAAGAGGCTACAGAAACCTCATTCCCCCAACTATGGAAACCGTCTGAAGCCATACAGGAGGCTCTCTTAACAGCCCAGGCTACATCCTCCACTCGTGTGAGCTTGGAGTGCAAGGAAGCAATAATGTTTGCAGAAGCATGATGCCTGTTACATGGATGCCTGTTACATGGATGCCTGTTACATGGGTGCCTGTAGACTCAGTTTAACTGCTGGGGTCACTGTGGTGTTTGAGTTCAAAGGGGTGAGTGTTACCGAGTTGAGATGGTAAACTCACTCCTCAAGTTGAAATACCCCCACCTGCACCATCAGCTTTTCGGTGGCATAGCTGGTTAACATCGGGTATTTTGGTGACAGTCAATATAGAGGACGCAGGTTTGAGACTTGTGAGCTCAGAGTGTGATCAGTGATGTTTGCGGCATCGTGTGATTGATTGATTGATTGATTGATTGATTGATTGATTTTAATTTGGGAAACACAGCTTCACACATAGCACATGTCCCAGAGGATAACACAAGAAAGTGTGAAACACTTTCCACTGTGGTCCTCAACAGTGACACCTGTTACAACTTCAACTACAACTTGCTTGGAATCCACAAGGCTTGAGCCTTTGGACCTTTTCAACCAACCACTCAGAATAGCATGGTGGTAAGATGCAGCTGCCTTCTGAAACTGACAAATTCATTTTAACATGGGACAGTGTTTAGATGTGTAGCTCAAAGGGTTAGGGTTAGGGTTAGTTAATGGAGCCATGGTGGCTATTTTTACTTTACCCCATGTTAAATCTGTACACTTGTCTTTTGAAAATTACTTAACAGCCCAGACTTAACCCACAACTTATTTCAAATTGACCTGAACCTACCATTTAGGATTAACTGGCTCCAGAACAAGCATTGAGGCTTAAACATCATCAATTCAAAGATGGCAGCAGATAGCCTCCCATTGCTTGCAGCTCAATATGAAAGTGAGAAACTTCTCAGCTTTGTACATCAGACTGTACAATTGGATATTGGTTATGTACTGTATTATGTGGTTTGGTTTGCAGTAAGTCACCACCAGTAAGGTTTCTTCAAATTTATAATTGATTGGTATTTTATGTAAAGTGGTGCTGGGAACACAAAAATGTTTACTTCATCTGCATTTTCACTCCTCTGATGTGTTGGAGAAAATGACTATTGGTGCCTTCAGGAAGCCTTGCTTGGAATCCACACGACTTGATTCTTTCGAGAGGTATAACAATGTAAACCAAACCATGTCCGAATAGCATGGTGGCAAGCTGCAACTGCCTAAAATACTTTCAGCCTTTTGAAACTTTACACTGAACAACACTATGTGCATTTGAAGATGGAAATGTGTTGAAAGGGGTGTCTCAATGGTTAAGGTTGGAGAAACTATTTTTACTGTAACCTATTTTTAGATGTTAAATCTGTCCACCTGTCTTTTGAACATTGACAAAGAAAACATAGTCTTAGAAGTTGATGTTGGCCTAATATTTAGTAAATTGAGATTTAGAGTAAGATAGTAGATGATGACAACACTTACCTTTAATTTACCCTGGGTATAGTTTAATTTTCTATTAACCTTTCTCCATGAATAAACAGGTTGCAATGACGGTGTAAAGTTTCATGCACAGCCCACATTTAAGTAATTCTGTGAAATATGAGCAGCAACGTCATTATCAACAAATTAGTACTTTACAGTTTCATTTAAGTGTGCATTTCATCTTATACATCTGTGTAGGCCCACCCTACTCCATAAATTGGACAGTTAAATACCTTGAAAACAGAATTCAAAAGTGGCAACAAAAAACATGTTTTGTGTTGTGCCATGTTTTATCTAGTGCATGCAATGTTTTGTGTTTTGATCTTTCCGCTTAAATCAGGGGCTCTGTTGTCAGAATGGGGGTGCTTGTTTGCATGGGTTGCAGTGGTTTGGTCTCCCCCATTGAAACCAGAGGCTGCATAGTCACGTGTCCAGAGTGGCAGTCAGGAGGTGGCTATAATTATAACAGGGTTGCGTGTCCATCAGCACCCTCCCCCATCAAACCTGGTCCCCGACCCCCACCTCCCTAAACTAGAGATTACATTTCATTGAGTCAGTTCCAGTCTGCCCTCCATGCCTGAGGAACAGGTCTAGTATAACCTGTCCCCCAGAAAGCCTGGTGTCAGTTTAGCTTAATGGCAAATGGCAAAATGGAGATTCCCCAGCAGATTATGCACAAATCTTATTTTCATAGCACCGTCATGCACCTGATCACAGCATACCATATCTATTCATAGTAGTACCAGTATCTGACCAGATATCTATGTGTACATTGAATGCATACACATTTTCATGCACAGCATGTGACCATGGATGTGCAGACAGCATGTGACCATGGATGTGCAGGATGTGCATGAGACCAGGGACAACATGTAGGTACTTATGACGTGTGTTTTATACCCTAGGCCTGGCACAGTTCCAAATCCTGATGAGAAATATTTCTTTCCCCTCTTTCAAGGATTCTGCTTGTGTCTGAGTACTGAGTAACATACTTCCTGGGTTCACTTTAAAAATAGCTTGAGCATTTCGCCAGTCATTGTATGAGTAGCTATTTCTAAGAATGTAAAGCATGAACCACCCCCCCCCCCCCCCCCAACATTAATCACACTTTTTTTTTTTTTTTTTTTTACATACTAGCTAGATTAACAATCCAGAAAATACCTGTAAGCATTCCTTGAACACTGAATTTATTATAATTATATCCAGATAGAGAAAATGAAAGTGGAATGTTCATGTGTACCCATTAGTGACGTTTCTCCTCGGAACTCTACATACAGTATATGCCATTTAGCTGACTTTTTTATCCAAAGCGACTTACATTGCAGTGAGTGTATACATTTTCAGTATATTTTTCAGTATATATGGTCCCAGCGGGAAGTATACTATAGCCCACCTTTTATCCCTACCTATCACCAGGGGTGCATTCCAAAACTGCCATGCTGTAATGTTTTAGAAATAGTTATATTCTAAACAGGAGGTTCACTCTAAATTGAGATTGTAAATGTCTTTTTGCCCTACTCTGATGGCTTTGTTGACACTGTCCACCAGAGCAAAGAGGAGGTGATACAGCTCAGAGGAGATCCCCATACATCCAGACTAGTGCTAAGTTTCAAGCAAACACTGATGGTGAAGTAAATGGTTTATTCAGTTGTCTCCCAGCTTGAGTGGATCAACTCATAACCCCTACATGGTTGTGCAGGGATGCAGGGGTCAACCCTAACACCCTAACGCACTATATGGTACAACCAGAATGCACAGGGACAGACAACTGGTGCCAGCTGTCCAATGGGCATCACCTGGTGGGGGGAACACATCACGGGATAAACAGCTCCCAGCCTACGTATATGCATTCCCTACATTTAGCACTGGATCACTATATCTTTCCTAACCACCACATATACACCCACTTTAATGGAAAACAACATAGTAAACATGTTGTCCCCCACAGCCAATCAATTTGGAAATTCGTTTTCAGCCAGACTGAAAAGTGGTGCTTATTTGATTCATTGTCAGTCTTGCTTCTTACAGCTTTCCGTTTATTCGAAGGCAGTCCACGGATTTGAGGTGGACTGAAAAGTTACCGGCTACAGGCCTACTTCATTAGGCTACACTCCTAGAGCTACATTTGTAGCCAGACTGAAAAGTTACAGGAACCTGTAGTGCTTATTTGATTCATTGTCAGGCTTGCTTCTTACAGCTTTGTGTTGATTTCTCTAAATATTATTGCCAAATTCGTTAGGCTATAGGCCTACTGCACTATTAGCTCTCCATTTTGCATCCTATTATGACGTTTTTAATGATGAATTGGCGTCACTTCGAAACTCCAAAACAATCTCTATGGCAAGAGCTGCATCTGTATGGCAAGGCGCATCACCCACCCAAGTTTCATCAAAATTGTCCCAGTGGTGCCAGAGATAGAGCAGGTGACATATGAACGGACAGAATTTTGTGACGTACAAATGGAGAGAGACCGAATCATAGTCCCCTCTCCGATTTCGTCATGGGGGACAATAAGCTGTCCAATGCACCAGTCCCTCCTCTTGGGGTCTGCCTAACACATGCAACATACTGTGCATATACACACCAGGGGATGCTGGTGGTGGCAGGAATAGGAGGACGGGCTCACTGTACTGCTTGGAATGTGCTTGATACCATTTCTCATTCCATTCTGTGCATTACAATGAGCCAGTCCGCCAATTTCTACCATGACTGATACACACAAACACAAAGACACTCACAGACAATCCTTCATCAAATCATCCATTGTATGTTGATAAAACATATCTCATTGCAGTGTGCACAACCCATTTCCCACCCACAAATTAACACAGAAGTATAAAACACAAAACACATGGCAGTCTTTAAACACCTGCTAATACAGTAGTAAATGACAGCTGTTTGCACCCCTGAGGCTTCTAACATGTTCTTGGTAGGGTCTGGGTTCTATTAAACACACAGTGTGTTCTTGCGCTCTATCATAGAGGTTTGGTGCAGATGTACTGCTACTTGGCTTTCAAATGTTTTAGCTTGCAATTATATTTTCAGGTTCATTCCCCCTTCTTAAAATTGCCATTAATGTTCCATGATTCATATTTTTCGTAAAAGTGCCTTGGCACAATGCAAAAATATCAAGCGAGAAATACCTTTTACTGTGTTTCCCCACACTGACCTTTAGAAACAGGCCCTGTGCTGACCCCTGTCCCTACTTCAACCCTGTCTCTACTTCCCCCCTGCCCCTGCTTCCCCCTCTCTTTCTGCCAGGGTCTGACAACCCTTATAGGGTCTCGGTCTCTCTCAGTGCCCTTAGCAGCTGAACCATAAATTAGCTTATGTAATACTTCACGCTGGCACACACACAAACACACACACACACACACACACACACACACACACACACACAAAAGCACATGTAAACACACATTTGGTAACCATGGTAATTACCAATAGTTACCAGTAAAGAAAAACACAATTACCTTGGAAACGGTAATACAATAATTTGGAAAAAAGCATCTTACATGAAAAAATAATTACCTAGAAACTACAATACAGTCTGCCTTACCTTAATGTTATGTGGAGGAAAAACCCTCCAAACTTGAGTTCTTCTTGGTTAGTCACAATCTAGCATACTACATATTCTGTAATCAAGAAACCAAAGTTAATTTTGAGCTAATTTATTATGCCAAGTTGACAGGAACTTTTCAATACATTGAAATCATATGCACAGAGAGAGATACTCCACACACGACACAGGGCAGAGATTCAAAGATCTCCCCTGTAGGCAACCTTTTTATTCCCAAATCACCTCTTTGTTCCCAACTTTTCACCTCTCAATCTTTACACCAGATGTAACCTTTCACCTCTCCATAAACTCAGAGGATGTAACTTTTCACCTCTCAATCTTTACACCAGATGTAACCTTTCACCGCTCCATATACTCAGAGGATGTAACTTTTCAAATCATAGGTACCTTTCACCCCTACATATGCTCAGAAATGTGTTATTGCAACAACAGTAGTAAGGAAAAGTCAACATGAGTCTCAAGTCAAAAGTTCACTATAAGTATGTATGTATAGAGGTCAAATGATCAGTATCCAATATATCCTATTATTAATTGAAAGTATGAATATAGCATGAATAATCAGATGATCAATCATCACAATCCTCCACATTCCCATCTAGAGAATCGATCGATAACGACGAGACTATAACGCTTGCCTTGGTTTCGTTGACACATGTCAATATAATCCATACAAAGGTGTGAAAATGGACTGATTGGAGGCGGCATTTTTCCAGGTTTGGTGGGAATTCCCTTTTTGACATTGTTTTCTTGACAAATTTGGCATTTGTTAATGACATTTTGCACATGGTCTGTGACCTGTGGTATAAACCAATCAGCACATAATTCCTCCATCATAACGCCCATAGCAGAGTGACACAAACCGTGAGCCGCTCTGCAGAGACTAGGGTTAGACCACTTGGAGCCACAATTTTTCCTGTACTAGCCAGTCTTCAAAGGCCCATTTTGGGGTCCCGCTTGCAGCCCCATTGAACCCAGAGAGCAACCTCCCGCGGAGAAGTTGCTTCCTGTATTTCCAAGAGTCAGTCAATGGAATGTCTGAAGTCTCAATTATTGGGCAGAAGTTTTCTGTGGGCACAAACGGACTTTCAGCAGCTGCTTTTGCGGTGATATCAGCATACCTATTTCCGATGGATGCAACATCAGTGCCCTTAGTGTGAGCACCACTGCCAATGCTGTGGGCAATTTCATTGCCTCCAACAATTCTCTTACTAATTGGGCATTTTTGATAGGAGTACCTGCTGCAGTCAGGTAGTCCCTCGAGGCCCATATCCCTGCCCAACTACACACAACTCCACAGGCATGAGCTGAGTTACAATAGATTGTAACTTGTCTACCCTTCCCCAGCGTACATGCGCATTGGAGTGCAACCAGTTCTGCCATTTGAGCACTATAGTGTGGAGGTAATGCAAATCCCTCCCTCACTTCGTAAGTGTCCTTGGCCGTCATTTCAATGATAGCACAGCCGGCTCTACGCTGGCCAGTGTCCGGGTCTCTTGAGGCTGAGCCATCAACAAAAAATGTTCTTTCAGGGTTAGGCAGGGGATCGTGATGCAGGTCAGGTCGGGCTTGCGATTCCATGTGCACTACTTGCTCGCATCGATGGGTAGTTCCATTGTCTGCTGTGAGCAGTAGTTCAGCCGGGTTGACTATTGTGCATCTAGTAATGGTCAACTCAGGTCTGGACAGCAGGACCTCATAGCTACTTAACCTTCTCTGGGTAATAGATGATTTCCTACTACTTAACAATGAATCTACAGCATGTTACACATATAACTCAGCACACAATGTGCAATAGCAAATGTCTTTCTCTCCCCCTTTTTTTTTTTTTTTTTTTTTTTTTTTTAAACTTGTGAGGGACCTGGGAATGGGCTTCTCCCTCCAAACTCCTCCCCTTAGATACTAGCAAACCAGACCTCAGTCAGTCCCCCAGTATCTAAAAACCTGAGCACTTGAAAGCACCCCTAAATGGCTTTTCTCTGAACACTCTCTGAATGAGTTTAAACAGCACAGCAAGCACACACAAATGCAAAGATCATATGACAGACCGCTGTATTATTTCTCAGCCCATGCAACAGATCTATAGCTGTTGTCAACCAACCCAACGCAACTCCAAAGCATATCACGCAAATAACACATGCATACAGCCAACCTGGGTGAATTCCTCTATTACCACCCATTTACACATTATTTAACCAAACTCAGCTATGTTAAAACCATATACCATTTAACCGAGCTCAGCCTGCTCTACTCAAAAAGACTATCAAAACGAGTATAGAAAAAAATAAATTGCAACGTTTTTTTTTTAAGTTTTCCCAACCGTTTAAAAACTTTCAAAAATCTTTTTTTGTCTTCATAACTATAATAATACCAACAACAACATCACTGCGATAAGCGATAGCTCGCATTCATTATTATTGCTGTCATATATTTGTTCGTTAATGTCTAGAAAATGTCAGCAGCGTTCGCGTTTTTGGACCAATCCAGCCACACATATAATATCATATATCACATGGATATAGATCTTATCTAACTACATCAGAGTCGATGTCTGTATAAAAAGCCTTTGAATCAATACTGCTTAATAAGAATGACCAATATCAAACGAATGAGAGATTGTCATCCAAGTCCACAACTCCAATCCCTTCAATACAATGACAATTATTTCAATAATCCACAAAAGCATATCAATTGAATACAGATTAATAGTGAATGAAAATAATTCATTTGAAAGAACATACTATGATTAAGCTTGAAGGAAGTGGAGATGGTGGATATGATTTTTTGCAAGAAACAGGGAGACACACACACGCTCGCTCCCTATCCTCTCTCTCTCTCTCTCACACACACACACACACACACACACACACACACACACACACACACACACGCACACACACACACACACACACATTCGACTTCCTTCTCACATACACAGTCTCTCTCTCTCTCTCTCTCTCTCTCTCTCACACACACACACACACACACACACACACACACACACACTCACGGCTGGACTCAAACAGCACTCAGCCACACACACCCCACACATACTTTAAACAGTGGGTGATCAATCCACGCTATAATTTGTAATGCATTAGATAATTTCCAACAAAACAGGAATATCTTGCCCCTTCTGCGCAGGTTTGTCCAGCCCACCAATAACTCTTTACTTATTTTTAAAACGGTTATTCTGGTCAACGGCTGAACAGGTTATTTACTCCACCAATATCTATCACACGTATTCTTGTCAACGACTAAACGGATTGTTTAGTCCACCAATATCTAAGTCACGTATTCTGGTCAACGACTAAAAACTGGTACCTATACAAAAGTTACTTTTACATACATAATACGTCAGTTTCACTGATAATCATGAACGTTGATTATCGTAAGTCAAACTGACCAGCATCCAAGCATACGGCTTTGGCTCATTAGTAGCCTAACATTCGGCTACCTTAAATCAACAGCCAGCAACTACCTGCATCAATTCACTGATAGTCAGTTACCTTAAGTCAACGACTAATGTTTATACATTCACTGAGCACTTTATTAGGAACACCTGTACACCTTCTCATGGTGGAGGTGGTGTAACGGTGTGGGGAATGTTTTCTTGGCACACCTTGGGCCCGTTAATACCAATCAATCATCGCTTGAATGCCACAGCCTATTTGAGTATTGTTGCTCACCATGTGCATCCCCTCATGGCCACAATTTACCCATCTTCTAACTGCTACTTCCAGCATGATAATGCACCATGTCACAAAGCAAAAGTCGTCTCAAACTGATTTCATGAACATGACAATGAGTTCAGTGTTCTTCAGTGGCCTTCCCAGCCACCGGATCTGAATCCAATAGAACACCTTTGGGATGTGGTAGAACAGGAGATTCACAGCTTGAAAGTGCACCTGAAAAATCTGCAGGAATTGCGTGATGCAATCATGTCATCATGGACCAGAATCTCAAAGGAATGTTTCCAACATCTTGTGGAATCAATGCCACAAGGAATGTTTTGAGAGCAAAGGGAGGCCCTACCCAGTATTTAGTATAGTGTTCCTAATAAAGTGTTCGGTGAGTGTATATACACCAGCCCACTGGTAAGGTACATTTTGCTATCTTGAGTCAACAATTGATGTCTATCCTATTTGCACAGGTTCACGACCCGTGTCTACTGAACTGCTCCCATGTGGTTGTTTGAACTTTCAATATTCACTTAAATACACTTCAAATTTGGTTTCTCTAGATGTGACCCACCGGACGTCATCATTCATTTGAATGCACCACACAAGGGTTTCGACAGAGTGGGGCCAACAAACAGCTAATGGAGACGTTTTATGAAAAAGGTGTCTCTTACCTTCTTTCCTATTTGTGCACTTCCGTTGTCACCCACACGCCGATGGTCAATTGCTGAGATTTTGACATCCCATTTCGGCCAATTAAATGTAGAGGAAAAACCCTTGAGTTCTTCTTGGTTAGTCACAATCTAGCATACTACATATTCTGTAATCAAGAGCTCATTTATTATGCCAGGAACTTTTCAATACACCGAAATCATATGCAGAGAGAGATACTCTACACAGGAGACAGGGCAGAAAATTCAAAGATGTCCCCTGTAGGCAACCTTTTTATTCCCAAATCACCTCTTTGTTCCCAACTTTTCACCTCTCAATCTTTACACCAGATGTAACCTTTCACCTCTCCATATACTCAGAGGATGTAACTTTTCACCTCTCAATCTTTACACCAGATGTAACCTTTCACCTCTCCATATACTCAGAGGATGTAACTTTTCACCTCTTCATATACAAATCATAGGTACCTTTCACCCCTACATATGCTCAGCAATGTGTTATTGCAGCAATACATATGTATGTATAAAGGTCAAATGATCAGTATCCAATATATCCTATTATTAATTGAATGTATGTGCATTAATAATCAGATGATCGATTATCACAATCTTCCACAGTTATTACATACTGGTAGGCCAGTTCACCTGTCTTAGCTGACTGACTTTGTTTGCTCTTTCTCTCTTAGGAATAGCATCACATAAATACAATCACTTATAGGATTTAAAACAGTACTATTCATGTCTCTCATAATGCCACATCTCAATTTACGACAATTGTGCACACTTTGAATTGAAGCATAGGTATTCCACTGATTATTTAGATGAATGTTAAAGTTTTGCCCTTATATTGTGTCTGAAGTCAGGATTATGACCCTGTTGAATAAGTAACTTCAGTTACCATCAACACCCACAAGATGGTGCCATTTAGAAAGTCAGGGGCACTCATGTGGTCAACCTGCCCCTCCAAACAGTCAACATTTTCACATCACAGATTGTGCAATGTTGTTGTCAACTAAATCAATGAATATTCAGCCGAATCAAAATCAATGAAATCAGAGTCTTCGTGCCATTCTCTGGGAATGAAGAGAAATGTATTGCGATAACAGAAGACAGACAGGTCTGGTCTGAGTTGGCAGGAATGGTTCAGTGGGTCTGGGCCGTCCTAAAAGTGTCTGTGTTGGTGCAGGTACAGAGTGCCTAGGCTACCGAGAACAGTAACCAGGCAGGTGACGATCGTTCCCCAGGATGTCCGCTGATGATCTCTGTCCACCTACAGCACACAGTATATTAGGAGTAAATGAGAGATCAGCATGAGGAATCTCCAAAAATAGAGAAAAATATGAGAATCTTGTTACTATTTAGCCTACTGTGGGAAATGTTTGAGTCATGTACAGACGGAAAGAGCTGTTTGGGAATGAGGTTCTCTAAAATAGAAAGACAGTGGAGTTTGGAGAAATGTTTCTTACTTTTTCTAAAACAGCCACCTAGGTTCTCTCTCTTTCTTACACATTTACAGCCTTTACCCCCCTAACTATCTTTTCTATCACCCTATTATTCTTCTCTTTCTCCCTTTCTCACTCACTCATCACTCCCTCTTTTTCAAACATAGATAATCACCCTTCTCTGTGGGAAAACGCTGTTGACCTCGTCCCCTACCGTCCTCATCTGGTCACCATAAGGAACGCTGTACTCAGTGGATTCCACTACCGGACTCAGACCCATGGTCCTCCTCACACTGGTTTTCTCCACTGGTTCCCAAACATAAATTGGCGAGGAAGAACAATCTGCAATCAGTGTCAAGAATAACTTGGAGAGAAACAGAGAATTCAGACACTTTGAGAAACCCATCTCACTATTATCTATCATGAACATCAACTTTAGAGACCCTCCCCAGCAGTGGTTGTTACCCACCTGGCTCACCTGTTCTGAGTGCAGGTGTGTGAGAGACGTGGGGAAGAGCACTGATGGCGGTCTGAGTGTTGGTGTCTCGGTGGTAGCAGCAAGGGCCTGAGGTCTGAATGTTATCCTTGTATGGGATGTCCTGCTGTGGGGTCTGCAAAGGATGGCTATGCTGGATGCTTCGCTGATCACGCTCCACCGCACTCTCCCTCTGAGATCCAAATGCTACTGACAGGGCTGTTCATTTAGGAGACATATTTAAGACATATTTACTACAGCCTCTTTATTAACCTCTTTATTAGCCTCTTTATTAACGATTTATAGGATATATATATATACTACAAGACCACTTTTTAGAGTTAGATCTGTACCTGTAATTGTTACCTTACCAACTCTGTTGTACTTGTATATTATGAGGCTTTCACATAGCTTACCTGACATGGGGATGGGGGCTGGGACAGAGTGAGGCCGGTGGGGTATAGCAGTCAGGTAAGTCTGTGTGCCACTATCACACACCAAGGGCCTTGGCTGCTGGTATTCTGAACTTCTGTCCCAGACATGACACGGGTGCAAAACATTTAACTGTGATGTGGATGTTCCAATGCTGTTTGTCTTCTGGCAGCTAGAGTGTCCTCCTGCTATGTCTGTCCTGAAGTTGTCTCTACACAGGCTGCCTAGTATATGGGCCATCCCAACACTGCTTGGTCTGTCTATCCTTTGGATGCCTCCCCCAGGGTAGCCTGTTCGGTGTTCCGTTCTAAAGTGGTCTGTATTGACTACCCTGACACAGTCGCTCCTGGGGTCGTCTGTCCTAAGGTAGTTCGTTCTGTGTAGCTCACAACTGTCTATGAAGCTGGTGTCCTCTCTCAGAGGGTCTGTCCTGGAACTGAGGAGGACAGCTCTGGCTGTGCCTCCATTGTCTCTCACAAAGCTGTTGGCCCTGACACCAGGACTTTCTGCCCTGACATTGTTTGCTCTGTCACTTCTGTGATCGTCTATCCTGACTGTTCTGATGTTACGCCTGTCTGCAGTGAGAACATTGTCTGTCCTGTAATTGTAGTTGGTCTGCAGGTGTTCAAATCTCTCTGGCCTGTGGTCGTTTATCCCAGGGCTTTTTGTTCTGCCATCCCTTGAAAGCGATGCCACACCAGCTGGATCTGTGGAGGAATGGCCTGGGCACTTGAAAGAAAGGACATGAAGCAATTCAGAATGAAGCAATTCTTCTTACAACACATGCAAATAATGTGTTTACATCGTCAAAGTGTTTTTACTCAGCAGGCTCAGGGCATCTCAGGACTCTTAAAATAATTTAAAAGGTGCAATACATTTTTCAGTAAAATGGCTGGGTTAGTGTGACCCCTCTGAAATTCATAGGGCCTTGGATACAAGGACTATAGCGTTCATGAAAATTACTTGATAGTTTTAACATATTTGAAAGCGATACATTGTTTATTTGAAATTGGCATTGTTTACAAACAAAGAAGTAAAAACAATCCTATATTTTAGGTTATGATAAATTGAACAGTTATACTACTCATTAGGCATTACAGGCTCCAAGAATCAATGGCTATACATTATCATGAATTGACCACTGAATAACAGAACCAATCCCAGATTGTATCTTTAGACTCACCCTCAGCCATCGACAATGATCCTTTCTGGTTTCCCGAGTAGGTTCCCTCCGCATATCTTGTGGCGTCTTGGCTTTTGGGCTCGCTGAAAGGCGGGAAAGCTCAGGCTACATCTGACTCCTTGAAGTGTGTATTTCAACAGAGGCCTATTATATTTACTATACTATTTCATTAGGCCAATTAGGTCATTGAAATTCAATTAGGTCATTGCTGATATCACAATGACTCCAACTAGCCTCAAGAACGTTTATTGTGGCGTCACAGTAGCTAACCAGGTAGAACAGGTAGATTCTAGTTTATCGATGATCAACATTTTTTATAATCTTCCTCTTTTATTCTTATGATAGAAACGTATACCATAAATGAATTATGCAATGAATTACAGTTATATACTATCCACAAGCATTAACTAGACCTATATGTTACAAGGCTACAACAACTGCTGTAAAATAATTCCTTGGAAACAATAGTAACAATTTTCATGGAATAATGTGTAGCCGACTTCATTTTTGGTTTTGTATAATATGTTATTGCTGATTGTTAATAACATAGAAAAACGTCTTCAACTTAAGACGTTAGGGGAGGAGGGTAAACATTGCTACATCTTTTAAAGGGTGAGTCATGCCATTTATTGCATCTCAGTACTTAACTTCCTGTTTCACTGTCGTTCGTTAGCGTCGCACTATGGCCGACAATGACTGGAAACAAAGATGCGAGACCGAGTGGAATATCAAAGGGACGTCAATGCCTGACAGTGTGGATTGGAAGTTCGTCTATCAAGCAAAACCGTTTGGCCGCAATTTGTTGAGGAACCCTGCGCCCCACGGTATTACGTCAGTCAAAATGTATTTTACTGCTCGCCGAAGTTGAAGTGGAGTGAAAGAGAGACAGGCTACTACGAATCCCATAGATTGTCTTTTTACGAACACTGTCACGTTTGATGCAGTGTTTTCTTTGAAGTTATGTGGTGGGATTTACCCTAACCCTAACATTGTGAACTTTCACTCGGGACGTTTTCAGTTCCCAGAAAACATTTTCCTCGCAGTATTCTTGGCAATAAAAACGTCTGCAATTGTATTTAGTCATGGAGATGTCGATAGAAAAGATGATAAGGCAAGATACAAGTTAGCAACCAACACTGAACACCCATCCTAACATATTGTAGTTGTTGCTTTGGGAGAACAGAACCGCAATAGATGGAACAATGGCCATGTGTTTATAGGATAATAGGATCAAACACAACTTGCAGAAAATAGTGGTTTTTATCAAACCATTATTTGTTTTTCCCCAGTAGGTGTAGGCTCAACAGGTTAAAGTCGTTAACATTGACCTTAACTGTCTCCTTCCCTACCCAGGTGTGACCTACGACAGCCCTCCTCCCGAGCCTGAACTACCCGAGGTGCCTAGAGGTGGGCCTCCTCGCCTTGAACCAGAGGGTAAGGGTCCATATAACACAGGTAGAAACAGAACATATGCTTTGTGCAGTTACAAGACTGGGTAATTATAGATCATGAAGATTGATTATTTCTTTTTTTAACATTATTCTCTGGTCCATCTCATGTCATTGAATTAAGGTGACTTTTCCAGCTGGACCACAAGCAGGGAGGATCTTCCCTATGACTTAAGTGGCATACCACCAGGTGCTGTTGTGTGCCAGCTGGCACAGGTCAGGTGAGTAAGACCCAGGCTAGCTAGTTGTCATCTTCATTCAAACATTCTACTTTTCTCTCTCTCCTGTCGCTTGCCTCACCATCAGCTGATAACTAGCACCACTACCACCACTGTAGTCTCTCTAAGAATAAACGTGTGCTGTTATTTCTCTGTCCTCAGCTGGTTTTCAATGGAGCAGCAAGTGGACCTGAAGGCTGAAGGACTGTGGGATGAACTGTTGGATGGTTTTCAACCTGACATAATTATCCAAGACTGGTGGGTTTCAACCGGACATAACCCAACCATTGACGAGTCATTGACACAATAATAATAATAATAATAATAATAATAATACATTTGATTTATATAGTGCTTTTATAGACACCCTAAAGTGTGCTTAAATTGTAGGGGAGATCTCACTTTGTCCACTACCAGTGTAGCACCCACATCACAACCCATGTGGTGGAAGTGAAATATTTCTGAGGAAGTGAAATATTTCCTAACCACTGGCCACTCAACCATCTGGAGAAAGCATTGGGGTGTTACAAAGTGTCCACAAATGCTTAGAAACATTAAATAGTTGTATTGTGTTTATGGTGTGAACATGGGTAATGCTGTCCCAATTTTAACAGGCTGAACTTCCACAGTTTCCAATGTTGCAGTCAGAGCCGATTCATGTTCAGTCGTTATCAAGTGAAGTCAGACAATGTTTAACACAGTAGTTGTGTCTAGCCAGAACCACACCACCATGCAGCAAGAGCCTTTCCTGAGTTTCCTGTGTCATTCTTCACTCATACTGTACGTTTGTCGGTTTTGACCTCTCTACCCCTGTAGGTATGAGGAGAGCCAGCTGCATGAGTCCATCTACCAGTTGTGTGTGAGGTTGCTGGGAGCAGATGGACAGACTGTGATCTCAGAGCACACAGTGAAACCCACAGAGGACCTCAGTAACTACTCACACACCTGGAAAGAGGTACGGTTTAGTCCTACATTTCAGATTGCTTTTCTGATTTCTGGTCTAAAAGATAGCACAAAATACGCCCACAATATCTTTTTCAGAGACTCAACTATGGCATATATTTATTCAGCTATTCCCCCTGAGTCATTAATCTGTTGGTCTGTTTGTCTGTGTAGGTGTCCCATGTGTTCTCAGGCTATGGGCCTGGGGTGAGGTATGTCCACTTCCTGCATAGACTGAAGAACCAGTTCCTGAATGAGTTCTTCCCTACCCTGGTCACAGGCAGTGCGGTCATTGTCAAGCCAACTAAATCCAGCCAGTAGTGAACTTGCTAGAGGACCATGGACACCTACATTGGTAGTCACTGGAAGTGGACATGAACACCATAGTTAGTTAGAGTTTTACATTTGAGATGAATGATATATAATATAAAAGAATATTTGAAAATAAAGATACCAATCAAGCTTAAAACCTTTCTGTAGTTGTTCTTAGGCAATTGCATTATGTCATCATCACCAGCAGAGGGGGTTCTAATGTTCCTCCAAAACTTCACGGTAGTTTTTTTCAGTCACCTATTTCTCTATAAGCAACAGAGAACTTCTTTCGGAGTTTCAAATGCCTCTAATGCAACATTTAGCTATTGTTCAAAGGAAATGAACAAAGAGCTAATTCATATGAATCCTCTATGATAGGCTACCACAAATGTTTTTCTTCGAAGAAACAGAACTTAAAACATTTTCTAGACGTTTTGACACATAACATATACAAAAAAATTATATTATTTGAAATTCCGTTTTTATTTCCCTGAAATCGAAGGTAAGTTATGCGCTGAACAGGTCCGTTAGACCAATGATAGTGTCGGGTTTCGCGGTTGCGCAGTTTAAGTGTGTGTGTGGATCACCCGCATGGATTCCAGCATCAATAGTTCGGGAATGTTAGTGAAGAGGAAAGTGCGTCTGTTAGTCCAGCTGTTTGGGGAGAAGGGGACAGTTTTATCAGGGACCTGTTCTCAATGTTTTTGAAGTAATGTCAGCACTTCGGCGACTCGTGCCATAGGTGACAAGGTAAGAATGAATAGTTGTAATAAATGACAGGTGAGCCCCGGCTTTTATCACTGCCTATCGGTTAGTGGACCGTTATACTTCTGCTCGGCACAGCCTATCAAATATTCCTAAACCTTTTACTTTTGAAATAAAAGTATTTTTTGCAGGTAAAATGTTTTACAGGTAAATCAATTTGATTTGGAAGGCAACTATTCAGTACAGCGAATCAACTGGTGTTCGTCCCCCTGATGGTGCTCATGCTGCGTAGGCTATGTTCATTGTATGACTGGACGTCATTAGTCTACTGGATAACCTGTCATGTTTACAGTGAACATGTGTCTCATACGTGTCTCATATGTGTCTCATACTCAGACTACTTAAAATAGAATACAAAGTTTCTGTTAAGTGTTGAATAGGATACCTTTTTTGCCCAGCGCATGCACATTTGATTGTCATGATGGTTAAGGATTTTTAAAGGGTTGTGGTTGTATTTTAAACACATGGTATTGTCATAACTACTTTATTTTTGTTCTAGTCTTTGAGTCTTATATTGAATAAGTATATATACTTATAGTTGGCTCATTTATTTTACATTTTCACTCTGACCATTCATTTAGTTCTTAAAACCACAGTTTCAGGCGATACAAATAAATTCAAAATGAGCCTATTGAGAATATATTATGATAAAATTATTATTATCCATTATATATAAGCTATATTTTAAGTTAGTACAGTCTATTATATGGCCTCTTTATAGTCAGTTGGAAAAATTCAGAGATATCTTACTTTATCTTACTCTTATCTATCTTACTTTATCTTACTCTTATCTATCTTACTTTACTTAATCGCATTCTGTGCCTATTGCATAACCAGGCAACATTTATTTCGTTTTTGGTAAGATTTCTCCTACACCGCTCTGTGGGTTAGGGTGAGTAATTTCCCTCAGCATGTATTGATGTGTGTTCCCTGTTGAATACATAAAAGGCCTCTTATTGATTTAGTTGTCTCCTCTCTCACTGCCATTTACTCACAATTACGTTTCTGGGTTGATATTTTAACTGGCATAAAAGCATGATTCATCCACATGACTGATTAACTCATGGTTTACTCTGCAGTAACGTACCCATCCCCAGTGCCAGCGACTGGCTGCCATCAAGCCTGTCAGAGGTGTTAATCTATGAGATGAGGTGTTTCAGCAGGGTACCCTCTCTCCCATTGTCATTGGTGCCCTGCTCCCTGTGTGTCATTATGTATCATGATATCACTCCTACACTCACAAAGAAAATGTTCTAGTCAGAACCAAAAAAAGTTTTTTTCATTTGTCCCTGTAGGGACACCCTTTGAATTACCCTTTTGGGTTCTATGTTGAACCCTTCCTACAGAGGGTTCTAAATGGAACCCAAAAGGGTTCTTCAACTGGTGCCCCTACTGGGACAAATGAAGAACGCTATTGTTCTGAGAGTGTATGTTTTAGTGTTTGAATTTGGTGGCTCCCATTTAAAAACGCTGCCTCCCCATATTCTTCTCATGTTTATTCTTGAACGCTCCTTTTCTATTTACTTTCTATCTTGCACTCAAATGTAATTTAGCGTCATCACCCCTACCGACACCCCCAAAAAATCCCTAGAAAGGATGCAATAGTGTTAATAAATAGTCCTTTCGGGTCAGGGGTGTCACACACACTGGCAGTTGAAAACAATATGTGATGGGGTTCAGAAGCTAAACCCAAGCAATCGGCCACTAAAGCCCTCTGACACTTATCCCGAAACGCACCCCCCATGCATGTGTCAGCACAAGTAAACCAATGCTCCAGCATTGTATGCATGCATTGACACGTGCCTCTTCATAGGTGCCAGTGGACAAAGAGGGAAGAGGAACAGCCATACTATACCTCACTTTTTTTTGTCACGCCCACAGATCAATCAGTAGGGCCATATAGGACATCGGCAGACTCCCTGACAGAGCATTTCATCCCTCCGTTCCAGAGAGGCGCAGGTGTCCCTGTCTCCTAACCAAGAGTGCCTCCCATGTCACTGCTTCCCTATTGCTAATGGATTCTAACGAAGAGTAACAAAATGTAGCAAAGTGAATGAAACCAAATAGTGAGTGAAATATTTGAGTGAAACAGTCACAGTTTAATCATGGTTCTTATGGTTATGATTAACCTCTGTTACAGGTGTGTGAATTACAGATTTTCTTTCTGATGTTGTCTCACAAGTCAAGAATACAAACACATACTGTACATATACAGTATTCCTGGATATAGCACCAAGAGAGATATGGAATGAATGGGAAATGCGGTGTGTTTCCTATTTGGGAAGAGTAGTACGACCATGGGGGGTGCTCTGTGAGTGGGAATAGAGTGCTTATTGTTGCAGCACAGAGAGTGCACTAATGGGTATTATTAGCCTGGCCTCACACAGGCAACTGTGTGTGTGTGTGTGTGTGTGTGTGTGTGTGTGTGTGTGTGTGTGTGTGTGTGTGTGTGTGTGTGTGTGTGTGTGTGTGTGTGTGTGTGTGTGTGTGTGTGTGTGTGTGTGTGTGTGTGTGTGTGTGTGTGTGTGTGTGTGTGTGTGTGTGGCGGCAGTTTTGTTTTCATTCACCCCCTTGTCTATAGCTTTGTCTGTGTAGACCTACTGGCTGCCTCTGCGCTTTGTATTTAACACTTTGTTGTTCTGACTAAACAGTTGCCCTGAATTCAGAGCAGCTTGGAGAGGTTTAAAAGGCACTGCTACGTATGCATCTGAGATAATCTGGCTGGATGGATTTGTAAAAACCTTGTTTTGTTAAAGCCATTTTCTTTTTTTTTAGGCCATGATGTAGAAATTGTATGTTTCTATTTCTTTTCACACCATTTAATCTGTCTGGTCAGTGGTCAAACTGATTATTTTATTACAATGTAATAACCATCGAAGGCTTAAAGGCTGATAGTGCTATAAAGATGTTATTGCTTGTAATAGAGGCAGTGGGCTAATTAAATAGTTGGATCACTAGGGAGTATGGAGATAAACACTGTCCAGGTTTTACACCAGGAATTTGCAATCTCACTCTCCCAGTCAGTGTGCAGTAAGGGGGCTCATGCCTGGTGTAGCCATGTCTGTTTTTGAGGCTTCATTGTTTCTGGCTCTGTCGTGAATATTGCATAACTGGTGTCTCTCTCTGGTTCTGTGCTGAAGTTGAGAATGCTGCTTCTTCTAAGGTGACAGGACCGCCAGTGGCTGGCCATGGTGTCATAGGTAACAGAAACCCCAGGACCCGCTGTCTGCTGGCTTTCAGTGGTGTGTCTACTGGCCTCTTTCTGTCGACCTCTTCTCTGGCCCCATGGAGCCTCTCTCTCTCTCTCTCTCTCTCTCTCTCCCTCTCCCTCTCTCTGTCTCTCTCTCCCTCTCTCTCTCTCTCTCTCTCTCTCTCTCTCTCTCTCTCTCTCTGTCTCTCTCTCCCTCTCTCTGTCTCTCTGGTTACATTTGTTAACCATTGAGTCATTCACTTGCCACAGCACGTGTAGAGGAAACTGAGGGGAGGGGAGAGCAAGATTTTTGATACAGATAAGATATATATCCTGAGAAGTGTGAGAATGGCTACGGGTCCTTTCACATGTAATCCTCTTTAAAACAACCGAACACAGTCCTCTTTAAGTGAGCCGAGAGTCGAAAAAAGTAAAGGAACTCAGTTATTGTATTTACAGTACCTTTATGTTTGAGTGAGGACTTCATTAGTTGTCTTGCTTTCGCTTGTCCATTTCAGCAGTGATGAGGTTGCGGTCCACTTTGCTTTCACAGCACCATCTTTCATTGGAACTCAGGCCAATGAATTGCTTTGCACCTTGGGTAATTGCATGTTGGACAACACCGCGGACCTGTAGTGAACTGAGATGGATCTCAGTTTGGTTCGCCTCAGAGGGGTCTGAGTTCATCTGGAGCGTTCACATACACGTGAACATTTTGGCGGACCGCTCTGAAGGGCAGTGCGAATACAAAAATAACTTAAAGAGGACTGAGTTCAGATCTTTTAAAGATGACTATACAGTATGTGAAAATACCCGGAAAATCTTGGCGAACCGCCCTCACTTCACAAAAATTGGCTGATAAGTGGTGGAAGTGTGAAAGTGCCCAGAGACCGAAGGAAAGGAGAGAGAGAGATTCTCAATAAATCAACCCCCAGACCCTACACCAGGACACTTATGGCCAGATCTGCACATTTAATTAGGAATTTCATGTAAATCATGTCTATGGAAGATTAAGGTTAGATGGATTCTCCACCACACTGTAGAATCTTGAATCAAGCAATAGAGGGTCTGACTGAGGATTTTGGGGGGCAGCAGTGGTACTGAAAGTACATCGCCATGCTTGAGGGGGTAGGGGACTGAAAGGCATGGCTGGGTGCCGGGCGTGCTGTAAACCAAGCTGTGTGCTCAGCCAACCCTGCTCCGCTGTCCAGATTGATGGTGTTCTTCTGACCCACCGGAGACAAAGAGAACAGACTGCGCGGCTTGGGTTATCTTTCCACCCACTACATGGAGAAGAAAACCAATTAAACTCTCTGGGTGTCTGCTACTGATTTGGCCAGTATGATTAATTTAAAACACCAGCATAGTTCACAGGTTGTATGCAAAGGTGTTCCAGACAGTTTTGTGCTGAAGTGGCAAAGTGTTGACATGGAACAGGAGGGAAACACTTGCCCGTGCCTTTAAGTAGCCATATTGGTTTGATTCAAAAGTTCAGGTTCAATTGCACACCACATAGTCTGTTAGTCATGTGTGGTGGGTCTCAGTACAAAATAACGGATGTGGTCACAGTGCTCACTTTTCTGGTAGGCCTCCTTGATACCAAATGGTACATACTGTGGTGATGCATGCAACAAGCTTCATAGAGTAAAAAAAGGACGTGTGTACCAAGTGGAAAAAAGAGACAAAAACAAACCCAACTAGGAGACTGTTTAACAAACCCTAGCTTGTGCAGTAGATGTTCTCTACCTTTGGACCACAGGATGCTGGTTTAAAGGTAAATGTATTTTAGTATGGTAATTATTACCTCTCCATCTTAACAAATGAATGGGTTATAAAGTGCTCTGTAACAGGACATTGATTCAGTGTTTAAATACATACTGTTACACTTATTCTAAACCTTTCTCAATGTTTGAAATAAAATATACTCAAATGTTGATAGTTTCATAAATAATTAGCTATGTATTGTTGGGGTCAGGGTTTGGGTTTAAGGTCACTATATATTAGATTCCCTCTTTAGGTAGCAGACCATAGCCTTTCCATGAATTTGTAGATTGATAATCTGACTCTGTGCGTACACAACTCTTGTATACTTGATAATCTTGTTAATCTGCATACACACATACACAGCAGTCACTGATCTCAGTAAATGATACAATACTATGATATGGGTGCCACAGTGTGACGCTCTTCCTCTCCCCTGTCTGTGTGGCCGGGGCCCGGAGGTGGATTAGTTTACGTTCTGACTCATCTGGTTCCTGGACAGGTACACAGAGCAGCTAGCCACAGCCCCCCTTTACTTATTAAAGGGACGGATCTCTTTCCTTTCTTTCGTTTAACAGCAAACAGGGAGACTGTCTAACTGCCTAGATTTGTGTGTAACTTGAACTAGCCCCATTAAACCATATATGACGTGTTGTTTTATGGCTTTGAAAGAGGAGTCTCAGTCTTACGATCAAGATTGCTTGTTCTGTATTTCATTTAGTCAACATTAACTTTGAAGGACGTGTGTTCCATGAAATCCTCAAAAGAAAATGCTTTCTGATTTAGACATTAAGTTGTCGAGTCAGAGATGGAGATCATGTCTATCAGAGCATATTTCTCTTCATAGAACAGCCTGAGTGTGAGTCTAGATGCTGCGTTAAAGGCCTCTGAGAACTCTGACGTGCTCATCGTCCTGACACACAAACCTCGTCAGGCACCTAAACACAGTGAAAGATTAGAAACCATGTTGTCTTTTAGCCAGAGCTGAGCCAATGTAGAGAAAACAGTATTTTGTGTTGCAGCCAGAATGGAGTCAGGCCACCCCCCACCCTGTTGAGAAGATAAATACAAATGGGGTATGCTGCCATCTGTTGCTCTGTTGTGCTATGATGGTGACAATTGTACTTGGGTAAAGAGGAGCTGGAAACACATCCTAGCTTACCATTACAGACATTTGAGCAGGTATAGATTTTATTTTTTATTTATTGTGTTTTATCAGTGAATGAGAATATATTTGTGAGAAATAAATAAGAAGTGTTTCTTTCTGTTCCTCATTTCCTTTTTTCCTTTAATATTTAAATATAAATATATTTCTATTTTAGATTTATTTAAAAAAATAATCTCAGTTAAGTGTATCAGGCTATTTTTCTTTTCTTTTCCCCAGCTGGATCCATTTACAGATACTCACTTAGTGAGCTGTAGTGTAAAATATCAATCTCTCTTTCTCGTACTCTTTCACTCTCTCCCTTTCTCTCGCACTTACACTCCCTCACCTGAACCCACCTGAATTAGCATCTCTTACCTGACGTCTCCGTCACAGTGCAGGGAGGAAATAATAAACGGTAAAAGGTGTTAACTCCCATTTTGCCGGTGCTGCTATCAGTGTAAGTTAATCCCAGGCAATCACTTATCGGTGGCGCTGACAGACAGGGACCGTGTCGCTGGCAGTAACAGGAGAAGGGCTGTCACACAGCTCAGTGTTCTGTACAGGAACAGGCACAGGAGACGACCTCAGTACTGACACCTCAGAGAGGCCGGGAGAAAGGCCTTCTCAATCAACAGACAGCTCACTTCAGCTTGGAATCAAATGATTGATTATGACAAGAACGTTGAAAGAGAAGTCATAACATGTATATTACCTACAGTGATCACTTCTATAACCTTTATGCTGTAATTTAGACATGTTTACAATGGCACAATGATACAAAGTCAGTTAAAAAGTATTTAAGTATCGACATGAAAAATTGGAGTCTGAAAAGTATAGGTTTTTTTTATGGTTCTTCTGGTCAGCCGCAAAGATGAAAACAATGCCACAAGCTCAACCAAAGTGAGATGAGACAGATATAAACTCAAAGAGGAGCAACAACAACAACAACAACAATACACAGTGTCAACAGATGCCCCCTGCTGGAGGGGGGGTCCACGTCTTTAGAGGAGAGACAGGAGAAAGTGCTCAGACCACCAGAACCAAGGGAGAGGTCATTTCCTTGCACATGCCATGGGAATGAACCTATTGACCGTTCTCAGAAATGATTATGATCTACAAAGTGGAGCCTGTAGGTGGCACAGAGGGGAAGAGAAATACATGTTTATTTATATAGGAGCATTAATAATGTAGTCTGCTCTCCCTGCACCAGGCTCTTGATCAGCTAATGCTCTGATATTGCTCCGCCCATGCGGTGCCACTCCACCTCCCCCCAATTGACCACTTAACACCCAGACCAAATCCTTTTTAGAGCCACAATGAAAACTAATTTGGACTTAGTTGTTGTAGGAGCAGCCACCCCCTACCTGGGTCCAGATGAGTCAGACCTCTGTAAGGCTTATAAGTTCATGATCTCACGAGGGTTGAGGTTCTAGAGGCAGCTGTTAATGAGGTGTTTCCTGTGGCATAGTAGGGCTGCTCTGTGAAAACCTGTGTATAGGTAGAGTATGTGGTGTGTGTTTGAGCGACTTATGGTACTTTGTGTGTGGAGGTTTTCAAGCTGTGTGTGTGTGTGTGTGTGTGTGTGTGTGTGTGTGTGTGTGTGTGTGTGTGTGTGTGTGTGTGTGTGCTATGTGCATGAAAATGTTGTCTCTCCCTCCGCCTTGCTCTGTTACCTGTGCAGTATTCCTGATTGTATGTGCCTTCCAGTACAATAACCAGGAATAGATCAATTATATAGTAAGGGTTACATTAGCTTTTAATATTGCTGATATGCGGCCACGTTAATCATTCTAAAAATCATCCCCTGGTGCTTGACTGTAACAGAATGGAATGTTCAACTAAAAGTATCCAACAGTTGCTGCCATCAAAAGCGAACTAAGTTTCACCACAAATGCCCTAGTTGAATGCACATCAGGTGTGAAGTTGAACGGGGGGTTATTTTTGGTGCAGCCCCCGCTGGTGTAAGGTGGCCCTCCGTCTGAGGCCACAGTAACCATAGCAGACCTTGGAAAGTGAAATGTGATGCGGTGAGGCTCTGGGCTGTGTTTCTCAATCACAACCCCATAATGAGCTGGCAGACCACAAGCAGCATCAATGATGCAACACCATGGTGTCTGTTACCGCGGGCAACGCACAACAATGCAGTCTCACCTGCGTAGAGGACAGAGAGGCCAAGGAAGACTGAGAGACAGACCGCTGCTGCCCTGCCAGCACGTTTCTCTGGCTGTCATTTACACACACACACACACACACACACACACACACACACACACACACACACACGCACACATGCACACCAGTGTACTCACACTGAAACACTCAGCTACCTACGGTGCCTTCGGAAAGTATTCAGACCCCTTCACTTTTTCCACATTTTGTTGTGTTATAGACTCATAGTGTTATATTTTGTTGTGTTATATATAGACTTATAGAATTTAAAATGGATTAAATTAAATTTACTATTACATTAACTATTATCCTTGCATTAAGATGGACTCAATTCAACTTATTGTGTGATTTGTTGATGACGTTTTTGCATTTTAGCTAATTCATAGCAAATCATAGCACACGGTCTGAATACTAAATTGCAATTTATAAAAACCTTTGTCATTTGGGGTATTGTGTGTGGATTGATGGCAAATTATTTTAATTTAATCCATGTTAAATTGAATCTATAACACAACAAAATGTGGAAAAAGTGAAGGGGTCTGAATACTTTCCGAAGGCACTGTACATGTACACACATTCATTCATGAATACTCACACACACACTTATGAACCTATTATTTACACACATTAGATGCATATTGAATACACTGACCTCCACACCTGCCACACATATCATGCATGCATACACACTAAGTACAGTATACTGCACAGTGTGCACCTTAGTTCATATAAATGCATAGTACAGTGAGTGATCATTCATGCGTTAGGGTTATATTATATTATACATTAGATATATAGAGATAAAGTATTATATTTTTTATTAACATTGTTTACTGCTATTGAAAAGCAGGAACCCTTTTACTTTAAAAGTACCTGTAAACTGACAGTAATCGATTGGTAATGCATGTTTATTGGGGCTCAGTCATCGGCTTGACTCCCACCATGATTAATTGAACAGTAATAAGACCTTAAGTTCTCAATGAATAAGACATGGTGCCACTCACACCACCCTAGGGTTACCTGTGCAGGTTCGCTGGGGGGGTTTGTGACACAGGTGACCCTATAGGTGGCCTCAGCCTGCACACACAGACCCCCACAGCCACTGGACACCTCCACCTCCAACCTAGAGTGTTGTGTGTTAACCCCACCTCAACCTGTCCTTCACCTCCAGAGGTTTACCACTAAGAGGGGTCGGTCATCCAATCATCCAGTGTCTCTGGTCACGTTCTTTGATGATAACAGCAAAAGAAGCCATTGTGTTTTTGAACTCAATACTTACAGTGCGTTGCGAGGCCTCTCATCTTTCTCTGTTTGAATGTTTGCATGTTTCTGTGTATTATTGCCACACTGTCTCCTGTCTTCTCTCTCAGTGCCTGCTGTATGTGCTCCCCCTCTCTCTCTCAATGCCTGCTGGATGTGCTCCCCCTCTCTCTCTCAATGCCTGCTGGATGTGCTCCCCCTCTCTCTCTCAATGCCTGCTGTATGTGCTCCCCCTCTCTCTCAATGCCTGCTGTATGTGCTCCCCCTCTCTCTCTCAGTGCCTGCTGTATGTGCTCCCCCTCTCTCTCTCAATGCCTGCTGTATGTGCTCCCCCTCTCTCTCTCTCTATGTCTCTGCTTCCTCCTCACTATTATTCCACTCTGTGGACCTTGGCACTCTTCAGTGCTGTGTTCGTCTAGACTGATATATGATACAGAGTGAGATAACATATGTTCTCTCTCTCACACACACACACACACACACACACACACACACACACACACACACACACACACACACACACACACACACACACACACACACACACATTCCAGAATTATGTCCCCAGAAAGTGATCTGTGAGACAGGAGGTACTTCAATCCACTGTTGTTGTTGTTGTTGTTTTTTAACCACCAACTGCTAATGTTAGCATCGATTACTGTAAAACTATGGGGTTACGTGGTTAAACAACTTGGTTTAAAGTTACCCTGAGGCAATTTTGACATGCAATTAAAAGCATCCTTACTCAGGTCCATTTACTCCCATTGTATTTCAGTCCTAGCTTTGCTAAAATTAGCCATTGGAGTTGGTGGCAATGGCAAAGTAAACAATTTAAACTTTTAGGTTAAAAAACATCTGAATCATTTTACATTTTGGGTGAATTATCCCTTTAATATATATCTAAAGTACTCACAGATGTACTCACAGTGGCACAAGATGTGTGCAATTGTCACAGTGTCGCCCCAAATTAAAGCAATATTAAAATGTTGACAGACTTTAATCACTGTCGTCCTAGCAGACCTATCTCCACCTAGGAAGTTGTGAGATGGCTGCGGCCTCCTTGGAGAGATGCCCCTCTGGTTGTGGATTAGCCTGTGGCCTCCTTGGAGAGATGCCCCTCTGGTTGTGGATTAGCCTGTGGCCTCCTTGGAGAGATGCCCCTCTGGTTGTGGATTAGCCTGTGGCCTCCTTGGAGAGATGCCCCTCTGGTTGTGGATTAGCCTGTGCATTGTGTAGCTCATCACTCAACACAATAGGGATGATGACTTCATCATGACTACACAGAGGAGTCAAACAAGACAGAGGGACAACTTGGATAGAGTAACAGTGGCATGTACAGCTGATACAGTATATAGGCTATACGGATTTGAATTATTTAAACGACAAACAAAGGCTGTAAGAAACGTAAGGAGATATAAATGTAGCAGTATAAGTTGAAATAAATTAATGTCAAATGAAATGTAAAAAAAACAAAACGGCTTCTGGTGTTGGGGAGTAGTTCCGCTCAACTATTAGTTTAATTACATTTTGCTGGAGCTTGGTGGTAGTCAAACTAAATTTAAATCTTAGAAGTTTTTTCGGTAGTGAACTACTTTTTTACCATTTCAAGATTCAAGAAGATTCAAGATGGTTTTATTGTCATATGCACAACATGTAGCAGTGAAGTGAATTACTGTCACTAATCACTTTATTTCACAGGAATTTAACTATTATTCCAGACCTTCAACTTCAAATATCCCTACTACTGCTTCCGTCTCCCCACTTTGCTCCACTTCACCTGTTTTATCTTTCTGCGCTTCAGTTTCTGTCATACAGACTAGTCATCTTTCAGTAACAGACTGTCATGCGCTGGACAAAGCAGTTTCAGGATGTAGTGAATTACTTTTTCAAGGTAGCTTTAGTTTGACAAATTATATTTCTCTCAAGGGTAGATTCAGTGTAGTTCAACTTCTTCGCTTCCCCAACACTGGCAGTTTCACAGTTTTCTTAATCCTGAGAAAAGTAATTTTTCAAAACATATACTTAATTAAATAAATGACACATTGGGCTGCTTCCCTATGACAGTCCTGATGATGGCATCACTCAATGTCCTACCCCCTCTTTTTTTTCAGGTGTGTTCCAACCCAGCTGCTCTTCCAGTGACCCAGGTGCCATCTGACTCAGGGATAGCATGGGACCCCTCCCTGTACATCCCCTCCCTTCCCTCCACCTCCTCCTCCTCTCCCTTCTCCTCCTCCTCCTCTTACCCCACCCATGCACCTCTTCCTCTCAACCCCAGCCCTCTGGTAATTCCACCGTGACTGGCAAGAGGACGTGCGGGGAAAAGGTGGTGTGTAGGCCGGGCATCCTGCTGCCAGTGTGGTTGCCACTCAACCCTCCTGTGGGTGAGCAGGCGGGGAGGGCGACGATCTACTTCGCCTGCCTCCTGTACATGTTTCTGGGTGTGTCCATCATCGCAGACCGCTTCATGGCCTCTATAGAGGTCATCACCTCTCAGGTAATCAGTCTCCTCTCTCAGGTGCTGCTCCTATTTGCTGTGTTGTTGTTGTTGTTGTTGTTGTTGTTGTTGTTGTTGTTGTTTTTGGGGAGTGGATTTCACAATATCTTTCTTTGTCCTGGTAGGAAAAAGAGGTGACAATAACTAAGCCGAACGGGGAGACGTCAGTGACCACGGTGCGGGTCTGGAATGAGACAGTGTCTAACCTCACCCTCATGGCCCTGGGGTCCTCAGCACCAGAGATCCTGCTGTCAGTCATTGAGGTACACTGATGACCGCACCACATAAATATACACAACCCCCTTACTTCAATTCAATATGACTTAATTCATCCCCAAGGTGCAATTCGAGGGACATAGGGACAATAACAACTGTGTTTACCTGTAACAGTCATTTGTGTTTACAATGGCGTCATGACCTACTGGAAGCAAACAAAAAGAGCAACTTAACAGTCGTTTTCCCTCAATTGTCATACCCAATATAAAAAATCTCCAGTGATGACATGATCAACACATGCCGTATTTACTTCATCATTCAATCATTGCGTATTTAATTAGGTTGCGTCCTCTCATTAATAGATCTGGTATACAGAAAACTGAATGAGCTTGTGTTGTGAGTTCATCATGACCCTTTTTGGTGCCAGGTGTGTGGGCACAACTTTAATGCGGGCGAGCTCGGGCCGGGCACCATCGTGGGCAGTGCGGCCTTCAACATGTTTGTGATCATCGGGGTGTGTGTGTGGGTCATCCCTGACGGAGAGTCCCGGAAGATCAAACACCTGCGGGTGTTCTTCATCACGGCCTTCTGGAGCATCTTTGCCTACATCTGGCTCTACCTCATACTGGCTGTCATCTCACCTGGAGTTGTAGAGTGTGTGTGTGTGTGTGTGTGTGTGTGTGTGTGTGTGTGTGTGTGTGTGTGTGTGTGTGTGTGTGTGTGTGTGTACTGTCCAGTAGGTGCTGTATGTGTGCGTCTTTTGTTTTGACACTGTTTAAATTGTAAAAAAGTGTGTATTTCTGTGTGTATCGTTATTGTATGCTCATTGTATGTGTGTTAATCTCCAGGTGTGGGAGGCTCTGGTGACCCTACTGTATTTCCCTGTGTGTGTGATCCTGGCTTGGATCGCTGACCGCCGCCTGCTCTTCTACAAATACATGCACAAGCGTTACCGTGCCGACAAGCGGCATGGCATTGTTGTGGAAACGGAGGGTGACCTGGCGCCCAAGGGGATCGATGTGATCATGGACGAAAAATTCTCGGATGGCAACTCCACGCCTGGGAACTCCAGCAGTGTGACTGTGTCTGTGCAGACAGGCAAGGAGCTGGACCAGAACAAAGATGAGGTAGGAGGGTTCCGATGGACTAGAGGACAGGAGGAACAGATGGAAGGGTTGGGTTAGGGAGAGGTCAGGGGGCAGGAAAGAGGATTGTGGTCCTACTTGTGCCTTAAAAAATGCTTCCTCCACTGTTTCAGGAGACTTACATCACCATTGTTTTGAACATGAAAGTGATATGAATGTTAATGTTTTGTCACCCCTTCACAGGTGGTGCGCATGCTGAAGGACCTGAAGCAGAAGTACCCAGACAAAGACCTGGAGCAGCTGATCGAGATGGCCAACTACTCAGCCATGCACAAGCAGAAGAAGAGCCGTGCCTTCTACCGCGTCCAGGCCACGCGCATGATGATTGGCGCCGGCAACGTGCTGAAAAAGCACGCCGCCGAGCAAGCAGTGCGCCGTGCTACCAGCAGCGAGGGTGGCGCCCAGGAGGAGGACGACAAGGCCGTGTGCGCCCACCTGTCCTTCGACCGTGCCCAGTACCAGTGCACGGAGAACTGTGGCACCCTGAGTCTGGGGGTGATCTGTGAGGGGGGTACGGGCCAGAACACCTTCTATGTGGACTATCGTACGGAGAATGGTTCGGCCAATGCCGGGGCCGACTATGAATTCAATGAGGGGACGCTGGTGTTCAAACCTGGGGAGAGCAGGAAGGAGATCAAGGTGAGAGGGATGGAGAGGATGGAGAAGAGGAGGGAGGGAGGGAGGTGGGGTGGGGGGGGGGGGGGAATGATGCAAAGGAGGGAGCACAACGTGAGCAGTTTGAGTTTTGAGCAGTGAGGTTTACTTCTTGGATGGATTAGATTGAATTGTTGAAGATTGTGCTACAGTGTATTTCATTATATTGGATCACGATTGTATTTAGCACACCAGATCAGGTTCAGAGAACACAAATCAAGCTGGTCTCTACAGGACAGTATCCCCATCAGTGACTTTGTGTGTGTCTCCTGCTCTCTCCAGGTGGGTATCTTGGACGACGACATCTTCGAGGAGGACGAGCACTTCTTTGTGCGTCTGCAGAACCTGCGGCTGGAGGAGGGTGGGAGCGCGGGTGGGGCGGGAACGCCCCCCAAGGGCCGGCTGGTGGAGCCGCTGCTCGCCACAGTGACCATCCTGGATGACGACCACGGAGGCATCTTCACGTTTGGCCAGCGGGTGCTGCGGGTGAGCGAGAGCTCGGGCACCGTGGTGGTGACGGTGGTGAGGAACTCAGGCTCACGGGGCATGGTGCATCTGCCCTACCGCACGGAGGATGGCAGCGCCCGCGCCGGGGTGGACTATGAGGAGACCAGGGGGGAGCTGGAATTCGCCAATGAACAGACCAGGTGAGTCTGGGTGAGACAAGTCTTACCCTCAAGCAGGGGATATTGTAGGCAGTCATTAATAATAATAATAATATATGCCATTTAGCTGACGCTTTTATCCAAAGCGACTTACAATGCAGTGAGTGTATACATTTTTCAGTATATATGAATCAAACCCACAACCTTAGCGTTGTTAACGCCATGCTCTACCAACTGAGCCACAGAGGACCACTCATTAAGATGGATAGACCCAGAGGCAGAAGAGAGAACGACTCCTGCACTAAAGCATGTGTTCAGAGGGAAGGTTAAGGAGCAACAAAGACGTGTCCTCAGAATAACAGTGGTGATGGGAAATTAACCTCAGAATAACAGTGGTGATGGGAAATTAACCTCAGAATAACAGTGGTGATGGGAAATTAACCTCCGAATCCCATTGTGGGATTATTATGCGTTGTCATCGACTCTACATGGAGGAGCTTCCATTAGCTTGAATTGCTGTTGTTGATGATTGGCACCAAATGATAATCCAACCTCTTCTGTGGTTCAGGAGCCTAATGTCTCCCCATATAAGATAGACAGATCCTTTTCCCATTACATTTTCAGGTTATAAAGCACATTGGGCTAATGGTGCACTTAGCGTAGATGTTGGGATGTAATTTCAGGTTGTATATAGACAGGCCAGTAATGGCTGGTCAACTAGAGAACAACCATGGAGTGAGTGGAGGTACCTTTAAGAGTGATTGGGTGGAACAGGACCGACTCTTAAAAGTACTGCTATTTCTGCTGACTCATATAGCCCTATTGTGGTCTGGTGCCATTGTGCTATTGGTCAACTATGGTTGATCATTTCATACCTACTACTGTACTTCATTTAGTAGTCAACATTTGAGCCCAAGTAGGCAGGGTCCATTGGCCCAAAGTACTGCATAGTATTTGACTGATTTGACTGAGCTTAATAGTAATAGAACTATTGTGAGTCTGTAAGGTGTTTTATGTGTTTATTTTGTTTGTGTATTTTGTGTGTGTTTTTGTATGTGTGTGTGATGCCCTATGTTTGGGCCTGAATTATTTAGTCTTCACCATGTGATGAATTATTTACCTTTAGCCACAGATAGTTTTGTTTTTGGTGTCCTCTTGTAACATGTAGTGAAGTTTAAGTGCACCAATTAAATGTATTCACCTGTGACAGTGTGTGTGTTTGTGTTGTGTGTGTGTGTGTGTGTGTGTGTGTGTGTGTGTGTGTGTGTGTGTGTGTGTGTGTGTGTGTGTGTGCGTGCGTGCGTGCGTGCATGCGTGTGCGTGTGTGTGGGTGCCTGCTTGCATGTATCTCCACAGTCAGACTCTACAGGTGCGCATTGTAAATGTGGAGGAGTACGAGAAGCAGGAAAACTTCTTCATCATGCTGGAAGAGCCCAAATGGCTAAAGAGAGGAATCTCAGGTCAGTGTTTGTCGCGTGCGTGCGTGCGTGCGTGCGTGCGTGCGTGCGTGCGTGCGTGCGTGCGTGCGTGCGTGCGTGCGTGCGTGCGTGCGTGCGTACACTGCATGTTCAGTTACATGTGTATCTACTGTGTGTGTATTTTCCGTCTTTATGCTGGATACCATTGAACAACCCGCTCTGCAGTTAAACAGCCCTATTCCCTGAGGTTCTGTTCTGTCTCACATTATGTCCCTGGGGGAGATTTTTTTCTAGTACAGTATCACATAACTGTTTAGGGAGCTATCACACTCACACTGACTAAATACACACCAACTATATCCTGATGGGGATCGTGTGTCAAATCAATAACAACAGCACAACAGGGCCACTGAACACTGGGCTCCTGCGTCAGAGGCAGTAACTATAGATTACAGACCGCTGTTTGGGGCTGTCTCTCTTTCAATGTGGGCGCAGCCAATTATGAATTTAGTATTGATTTCCTGTTCCCTGCAAACTCAGTGCGCCAAAGCGGAGGTGCTCGAATCAATCTGCTTGTTAAAGGAGGAAAAAAGGAATTTATAAGATCGAAAATGGATGGAAGTCAAATGAAACGGGGTAGTTAGTGTCGGAGGGCAGCTGAGGTGGGGTATGCCTCCTGGATCGCTGCATTAGAAGCATGGCTTGATATGGACAATGGGTTTCCTTGTTGCATGTCTGTTTATAGACTGCCCTTTGTGAGTTGGTAAATCTGTCATTTAGTTTGGCAAGTATATGAACATGTTGAATTATATTCAATGGAATACAAGCTTTGTTAGCAGGATAAATCATTACATTCGATCTCTCTTTCCTTCTCTTACAAAGCCCTTCTGCTCAACCAGGGTAAGACCAAATAAATGATCAACTTGTAAACTGTTGGGTTGGGTTGGCATTGGGTTCAAGAAATGTGCTTTATAAGTCCGATCCATTATTATTGTTATTATTATTATTATTAATAATAATAATAAACACACACTTTAAATACAAGTCCCCTGTAGAATGGTGTGATTGTGAACATTCCTCTCTCTCCTCTGTTAAGGCAACCCTAGTCCGGAGGAAGAGGACGCCAGGAGGATCTCTGAAATGGGCAAGCCCATACTGGGAGAACACAGCCGGCTGGAGGTCATCATAGAGGAGTCCTATGAGTTTAAGGTGTGTATTAAAGGTGTGGTATGGCTTGTGGCTTTGTGTGTGTGTGTGTGTGTGTGTGTGTGTGTGTGTGCGTGCGTCTGTGTGCGTCTGTGTGTGGTGTGTGTGTGTGTGTGTGTGTGTGTGTGTGTGTGTGTGTGTGTGTGTGTGTGTGTGTGTGTGTGTGTGTGTGTGTTGTGCTGTATTAACTCCTCCCAATGTGCCACTCCTATTACCCATCAGATTCGACAGGGAATGACTCCAAATGGGATTCTAGACCCGGTACAGTAGCTGTGTCAGCATGTAGAGCTCTGGGATTGATTAGACAACACTTAGGATTTTAAAGGCCTCTGATTGGATGCTCTTTTCTGCTAAAATACTTTCTCATATATATATATATATATATATATATATATATATATATATACACACAAATGTATATATACTTATATGTTGTACTGTATATAGATTTGTTGATATGAACTTTTTAATCTCAACTGTCCTGTCGCAGGAAATTGATGTGACACTCTTCTATTTACCTTCTTCAGTTCACACAATGTGTATTTGTGTGTGAAGTTTGTGTTTTTGTGCATTTGAGTGTGACATACCGTGCGCTGCGTAAGTAATGGGACAGTGAAGCATTCTTTCTTATTTCTAGAGTAAGAGATTAAGTAGAGATTCTCAGCTTTCATTTGATGGTATTTGTGTACATATTTGTTTCACCATTCAGAAATTACAACACTTTTCATGCATAGTCCCCTTGTTTCAGGGTACCCAAAAGTGGTGAGAAAGGTTTATCAAATGTCCAAATTAAGCACTCACGTTTAATATTTGGTTGACCTTTACATGGTATAACTGCCTGAAGTCTGCGACCAATTGACCACACCAGACTGGGTGTATTCTCTGGTGATGCTCTGCCAGGTGTAAGCAAATAAAAAGACAGTGACAACTTCTGTGTTTAAGGAATATTTTACTTGGTGTGATCGGCAGCAGAGCAGCATTGCATTCCACCCTGTTGGTGCTGTTTTCATTTCATTAAAATAGCCTCACAACAATTGAAAGTTCTTCAATTTTAGTGAATATACCATTCTGCTTAAGGGTGTCTCTTGCTAAGGAAATGTTACTTGTCTCTGGATTAGTATTCTTTCTTTTCCCTGGAGTCAATTCTTTTTGCTCCAGGAGCCTGCACATTTAAAATAAGGTTATGCTATGTATTATACTGTATATATACTATATTCTAACACATAACACTTCAATAGAACAAATCAATAGAAATATGTCTACCTCAGACAAGAGTAATTCAATCAGAATTGGGCAATTAGTAATCCATGATTGTTTTGGCCATCTAGGAGTTCAAGTGTAATGCTCCAGCTGCTCCCTCTTGAGCTCCGTGTTGTGCAACAGAACAGTGTTCGTCGTCTCCAAATACCGACCTCCAGATTCAGAATGCAATCTGAGAAAATATGTATACCAGTCCTTCAAGTTTAATACTGTGGCTTCTCCATCAGAGGTTCCATTTTGTGCAACAGTAATGTTCATGCGATATCTCCTTAGATGTTGAATCAGGCTTCAAAACACCATCTAAGAAAATATTAAATCTGATGTATCCACATATTGTCCAAAGTCTTTATAAACAGTGTCCATTGTTTTTGATGAGGCTAGATGTTCCTCGGTTGTCTGACTCTCTTTAGAGTGATTCCACCCAGTCTGAAGCAGGATACAAAGCATTACCATCTTAATTGGTTTGATAGTTCTTGTCATACCTAACTTGATCACTCACCATCACAGGATGTTGTGAAAACCAGTTCCAAATGGTTGGCCTGATTAGCATGTCTTCTAACAGTCTACATCTTACACAGGCCTGTACTGCAGCCATATTCTGTTGTTTGTTTTGAAGTATTTTGGCCTAAAATCGTATCATCAGGAAATAAAATGCATGTTAAATGGGATTTAAATCTGAATATTGACCTGACCTAGTTGCTATGGCAGTATGTTTTGGGTAATTGTCTTACTGTATGATGACACATCATTCAATGAATTTGGAGGCATTTGCTTGCACTTGAGCAGACAAGATGTTTCTGTACCCTTCAGAATACATTCTGCTGCTGCCATCAACAGTTATATCATCAATTAAGTTAACCAGTTCTAGTGGCAGCTATACATGCCCTAACATTAACCATGTTTCACAGATGAGAGGTATGCCGTAAATCTTGGGCAGATACGTTTTTCAAAACTTTTTGGCAAAGTTTCTGTTTTTTCAGCCTAATAAAAGCTTCCTTGTCTTTCATTTGATTTAATTGCTTTGGTCCTCATGTTGACAGTCACCAATAGCAGACTCCAAAGGTGAACGCAAAGCCTATAATCAATACAAATGATGTGACGGAACACACCTGACTTACCAGAGACACCTGTCAAGCCAATTGTCCCATTACTCGGTATTACAAATACCATCAAATAAAAGCTGAGAATCTCTACCTGTCCCATTACTCACGCAGGGCATTTAAATATCTAAATATCCTCTAGTAGTAGATCTTTCTCTCTCATTCTCATTGCTAACCCTTTTTGTCTGTTCTGATAGAGCACTGTGGACAAACTCCTGAAGGACACCAATCTGGCTGTGGTGCTTGGCACCCACTCCTGGAGAGAGCAGTTCATTGAGGCGGTCACAGTCAGTGCAGGTCAGCAGTAACCTGTGTGTGTGTGTGTGTGTGTGTGTGTGTGTGTGTGTGTGTGTGTGCGCGCGTGCGAATGCTGAATGACTTAGAAATGACTTAGAAATTCCCAGTGGGAATAGACATTTTGCCACCATAAAGATTTTTTGGAAACATAGATAGCATGCATGCACTACTCTTTTTTCAATTTCACTCTGGCTCTGTCTCAATTTACCAGGCGACTCAGAGGAGGGGCAAGAGCAGCGTATGCCGAATTGCTTTGACTACCTCATGCACATTGTTAGTGTGTTCTGGAAGATTCTGTTTGCCTGCCTGCCGCCCACCGAGTACTGGAATGGCTGGGCCTGCTTCATAGTGTCCATCACTGTCATTGGCTTCCTGACAGCCATCATTGGGGACCTGGCCTCCCACTTCGGCTGCACCGTGGGCCTGAAGGACACTGTCACTGCCGTGGTGTTTGTGGCTCTGGGCACCTCTATCCCTGGTGGGTGTGTGTGTGCGTGTGTGTTGGTGTGAGTGTGCGTGTGTTGGTGTGAGTGTGTGTGTGTTGGTGTGCCATAGATCTTTCTCCTCTGTATCGCTAAACCCAGTCCAATATTCAACTCTTACGCAAATGTAACCCCAACTTCAAACTCTTCCTCTGTTTATGGTTCTACTCGAAGTCTAACCCCTTTGTCCTAACCTCTTTTCACAGACACCTTTGCCAGTAAAGTCGCTGCCACTCAGGACCAGTATGCAGACGCCTCCATAGGCAATGTGACAGGAAGCAATGCGGTCAACGTGTTTCTGGGCATCGGACTGGCCTGGTCTGTGGCGGCCATATATTGGGAGGTCAAAGGTGAGCCGTTCCGTGTGGATCCTGGCTCACTGGCCTTCTCTGTCACGCTCTTCACCATCTTCGCCTTCGTCAACATGGGGGTGCTGATGCTACGCCGGAGGCCGTCTATAGGGGGCGAGCTTGGAGGCAAAAAGGTCACCAAGGTGCTCACTGCCATGTTCTTCTTCGGCCTGTGGTTCCTCTACATCCTATTCTCCAGCCTGGAGGCCTACTGCCATATAAAGGGCTTCTAAGGGAGTACAGAGGCGAGGGCAGACATTGAGAAACATACACACATCCATGTTCACACACCTATACCCACACTATGTTGGCATATTAGTAACTGCCACTGAAAGGACACATATTGACATCAAGCAGAGCTCCACTCCTAGGAATAATGCAACGGTGTCAAACTCTTCTCCATATTGCCATGGTTCACAGAAAGTCTCACACACTCATACATACAGTACACACTTACTCACACACAGACACACACAGACATGCGCACACACACACACACACACACACACAATGAAAACACTCGCATAAAGCCTCACATTACATTTTGGAAAAAGGAACGAGAAGGTCATTGGAGATGGTAATGTGTTGGACTAAAGATGATCATAATCACATGACGGTTAAAGAAGAGTGCAAAGACACTTTTAAAAAGAGGGACGATCGAGTTAAGAAGAAAGACAGAGAAACTTGGCAGCTGAGATGGACTCTCAAGTCTCAACCATATCCACATAGACATTTTTTGTTCAGTGTTGGGGCAGGGGGTCTGGGTCTTAGTGCCCAAGGTCAGGGTTTGGGTCTTGGGCAATTGGCACCTAACATCTTGGTCCAAGTCTGGGTCTTAGCTAGATCTCAGCCAAGAGAATGGTCTATGTAGTCTCTCAACTTACACGGTCAAGGTAGGTCACTGAATACCATAGCTAGTAGGATTGACGCAACACAGGGAACCATAGTTCCCTAACTGGGAGCCGGGTGGGAATGCAATGGCTATCGTTTCGGGAGAATACGCCTTATTTAACAGACTTTTGTTTGTCATGGTGGTTGGTCTTGGTCTTCGACTGGATCTCGGTTTTGGTCTTGTTTTTTCCCACATTTAAGCAGGTACAGTATTAGTCTGGGTCTCAAGTGGGCCAATCTTGGTCTGGATATCAAGGGACTGATCTCAACTTCATCTCTACAGCACTGAAGAGATTGCTGTTTATCTGTGATGATGGCATCTGTGCTACTTGGACTCAGATGAACTTCATAAACAACCAAACAATGTAAACTACATAATGGACTTGATTGCTGGCCCCCAAAACAACCTCATTGACTTTTGTATTATATTCATCTCTTGGAGCTGTAATAGCTGTATATCTATATTATGTCATGTGACAGGAGCTTAGCCGAGTATAAAGCACAACCCAGATCATCATAGCAACCAAAGACACTATGAGTTCAATGATGTTGAGCATGATGTTGCGCATGATGTAGAAAAAGAACTAAAGCAATTCCTGAGGCTGTAACATGAAATACTGTAATTTAGAGAAAAATAACTGAGTATCTGCCATTTAGAGTGACGACTGCATGACAGAGATAATTCATCCAATTCAAAACGATTAGTCTTATCCATGTATTTATTAATTCAGTCATTGATGTATGTATATTTTAATGTATGAACTTACATTGACAAAGATGACATTGTAATTTATTTCAAGTTGTAACAATTACATTGAAACTGTATCACAATTCACGTGAACATGATCGAAAAGAGTAAATATGTGACTTTATATTTGATCATAGATGCGTGTGTAGTGTTTGAGTCGTCTGATCACCTGTCTATTTGAACTGTGCGCTCAGTGTCAATTTATGATTGACGTGAGGGCGCGCCAGTGATGTTATTGCATTTAGAGCATAATGTCTGTAGGAACCAATAGGCTTTTACTATTCAGGGAGCCCCTCCTCCTCAGACCCGGAGGAGACGCGGCCTCCGGTTGGCTGCAGCAGGTTGGCGGTACTTCCCCGCTCGGTCGTCTGAAAGCGTGCTGCTGCTGCTGCTGCCTGAGAGCGGCTAGGTCCATATTAAAGGGGGGGATCGCGGTAAAGGTACGTGACGGCCCTTACTTGGATTGTGACTGCTAAGGATATGAAGAAAATTCTACGTCTTCTAATACCAGTGAATGGACACAATAAATTAACCCACGCTCTTTCATTTGTCGTGTTTGCAGCAGACGTCTGAGGCCAACCGGAAAACGGTGTTCATTCACTCGCGGAACCCGAGGGCTGTTGGCTAGCTAGCATAGCTAGCATCTGCAAAGTGAGTAGCTAGCACGGCAGCCATTGTTTATCGTGGTCGGAGCCGCGTTTTCGCCGAACTGTGTGAAATCTAAGTTGTGCATACATTGAATGTGTTTTCAGTCACTTTTAAACCCAGTATTTGCCCGTTATCATGATCCATCTTATTTGTGCCGTTTTTATGAACAAAGGGGTGTGAATGTAATGTGCGGCCTTGTCTCAAGCAATGCAGTAGTACGCGCACTTTTCCAATGGCCCCTTGCTGTTGCTTGCTAGTAGCTACAAGGCTAGCCATGCCATCGGCATAGCACACGTAACTAGCTATGCATTTTGCTAATTTCTGACCAGTCTTGTTTTCTGTAAACACATATTTGTCAAAAGATTTGGTTTCTAAGTGTTATTAAATCGGCAGTGCTATAGGTGACTAGATGGTACTACATAGCTAACCAGCCTAGTCAACATGCCTGTCCAGTCGAATTTAACTGAACTCGGTGCCGGCCTCTCATTTGTAGTTTAAATGTCTCCAGAAATGGGTTCCTACTAATTAACTGCTATACAGATCTTAGCTACGTAGATGGGGTATGATATTGTCAACTTACTCCATACACATCCATACACCTTACACCAACTTACTCCATACACATCCTATCTGGATGAGGTATTGTCAACTAACTCAACTCAATACAAATCCCTCGTAGATTGGGTAGGTAATTGTAAACTTACTTCATGCAGTTTTGCACTGCATTCATCAGTCTCGTACTTCTCATTCAAATAAGTGTCAGGCTTCCAAAAAACAGTTTGTTGCATGTTGAACTTTGGCTCACCTGGGCCCTAGAGGATGTTAGAATTAGATTGGTTAGCAACATGTTTTAGCACTGGTTGGTTATGGATGCTCTGTTTTCTTGCCGTCCCCCAACCTGTTCCAGGTTTTAAGATGTCCTACTCGTCATCACGAAGCTCCTCACGCAACACAGACTGTAAGGTGTACGTGGGTGACCTAGGCAACGGTGCTGCTAAGGGGGAGTTGGAGCGGGCCTTCAGCTACTACGGACCTTTGCGTAGTGTCTGGGTTGCCAGGAATCCGCCTGGCTTTGCCTTTGTTGAGTATGAAGATCCCAGAGATGCTGAGGATGCTGTGAAGGGCATGGATGGCAAGTGAGTAAACACGGGGATAGCGTTGCACAATGCTCTGTTCACGGGCCTCAGATCTGAGAGACTTTCATCAGCATTGGCCTACAGAATTGTACCAGTAGACCTGACATGAAGATTTTCAGTGTTTCATTTCATTCATTGTCGGTACACCATCTAATCCCTGGTCACTGTTCTGTTTCCAAGGGTGCTTTGCGGCGCCCGTATCAGAGTGGAGTTGTCGACGGGCATGTCTCGCAAGTCACGCCATGGTCGCCCCAGCCGCCGCCACTTTGACCCTAACGACCGCTGCTACCAATGCGGGGAGAGTGGCCACTATGCATATGACTGCTATCGCTTCAATAAGAGGGGAGGCGGTCGCCGCGGCAGCAGGTACAGAGGCCGACTTCTGAAGCTTGAATTACCCTTTTAGATAAACAGATGAACTCTGTTCAGAGACTTTTTTTGTGTGTGAATTCGCTTGGTTTTTGAAAAACTTACGGGCACCAGCGATGCCCTCATCAGGAAATGAGGGCACAAGTGCCACCGTGAACAAAGGCTCCAAAAGCGCTCTAATATGAGTGACACTTAGGAATATAACATTGGGGAAAAGGTTTGGATCGACACCATTTTTTTATGTACAACATCTAATGACCTGCATCACTATATTGGGGGCTTTGCAGTTTCAAAAGACGCATTTAAGGACTTTTGGAGCCTTTGTTTGAAGTTTGCCACTATGTATGCCATTGTAGACTGATGGCATGATGCCAGAGTTCATCACAATCAAGCGAAATCACAAAGTCTCTGAAATCACAGTCACATTCCATTTACATACAGAAATACAAACTTGCCCTCTAATGAAGTACCATTGTATATTGTCATTGAATGCTTTCCATCACACAGTAATTTGATCGGACTGTGTGCGTTTTGCTTCCAGGTCTCGTTCACGATCTCGGTCTCGCTCAAGGTCCAGGGGAAAGCGGTACCGTTCACGCAGCCGAAGCAATGATCGGTTAGTGTTCCTGTGTGGCTTCAGTAATCTTAAGTGTAGAGACCAGAAACTGATTGAGAGGAACACATTGTCTGACCTAATTTAGTTCAATGCTCTTTTAACACTGATTTACCTCATTTCTAACAGGAGGGGCCGATCCCCATCATACTCTAAGCGCAGAAGCAGGTACACCTTGATTGCTATACGATTATAAATATCTAACAACAATCTTGAGAGATTTAGTCAACAACACAACCCCTTAGTTTGCATATAGAGCTTAGGTCTGCTTTGAATGGATCATGTTTTGACGGTGTTGTCGTCTTTGCCCCTAGATCTGCATCCCCAGCACGCTCAAAGTCCAGAAGTCCGGTGCGTAGGTCCAGAAGTCTGGTCCGCAGGTCCAGGTCACCAGTGCGCCGGTCCAGGACACCAGTGCGCAGGTCCAGGACACCAGTGCGCCGGTCCAGGACTCCTGTGCGCAGGGCAAGGTGAGGCTCACCTAGACACTACGTTTATTTATCAAATAAATGTATTTTCCTTTAAAGCTACAATCCTTGATTTGTTTCTAGCCAAAGAGCAGCCCTGCCACTTGGTTTGCTATAAAGCTGAGGCTAGAGAAACCTAACCACCCTCAAACTCATGGATGGAGTTATGGGTGCAAGAACTGACTTCAACATGATGATAGTTTTAAACATATTTTGAAGCTACAGCCTACATTGTTTCCAAAGATATTGTTCACAGATAATAGAGTAAAACAGATGTATTTGGGGTTAGGGTTATGCAGCTCATCTGGCTCTTAAGTGATGTTCTTCAAGAATCAACAGGTACAACACTACTTGTCTAATCAGCGTCTACAGCAGGAACTATTTCAGGTTGCTCCTCTAAATGTGACATGCTACGCTAGGTGTCAATAACTGAACTTGATGACGTTTATTTTGGTTTGTGTCTGACAATCACGTGTTTCACGGATGGAACCTGAATGATGGTTTTAAGCATCATGACCATCACGTCATGGGCATTCAAAAATTGCCTCTGCTCATATTTCATGTTAGAACAATTAGTTAGGACATTTCTGAGTGAACGTCAACTTGTAATACATGGATCACCTAAGGAGCTCCTTCTCATCCAATGATCATATTGCTCTGCTTCCTTTGCAGTCGCTCACGTTCTCGTTCCCACTCACGGTCAGCGTCCCGACCCAGGGCACGTAGCGCCTCCAGGTCTCGCTCTAGGTCCAGATCCCGCTCCGAAGCCCCCAAAAGAGTCAGGTAAATCATAGAATATTAATACACCTGTTTTTTTTCTGTCATATGGTTTCACCTAAAGATCACCTCATCATGCCACATAGTCAGCATTAGCATGCAGGCATACATCTTTCTATTTTCCTGGGAAATTTAGACTAATTAATAGTTGTGAGACTACCTAGTGATTTTTAAAGCAGCTAACCGAAACCCTATGTAACAATTACATAAATGTTGCTATTCAAACTTTCATAACGAGCACTGATTAATGAAAAAAGTGGAAAGCTCAGAAATTTGTGATTAAGTCAACTGCATTTCTGTCATACAGCAGAAGCCTTGGGTAAAAAAATAAATAATCATAACCCAGAAAATGCCATCTCATCCTGATCGCTACATTATGTTGCATTTTCTATATCACAGTGTAGTAATGGGGATTTTCAGACACCTAAAAGAACATTCAGTTTCTCCCTCATTGTTTCTGGTGCCTGAGTGCTTTGACTGCTTTTGTTTCACAGTAAATAGATGATACTCCACTTAAATGCTGATGCTCCTTCTGCTTTGTTTCAGCCGTTCCAGGTCCCCCAGCCCAAGGAAAAGCCCCACATCCGATGCTGACTGACAAAGGATTGAAACTGCTCCCAGCCCTCAACTGTTCCCTGTTCCCCATTTGCCTCAGGGCTTAAAGCCATTTTACACCTTTGTCTGTCTTCAATTTCTGTTTCCTGTCTTTCTTGTTTCTTTTTTTTATTTTTATTTATCCCTCAGTTTTCATCCTCTGACTTTGGTATTATTATTTGACATGTTCTCTGGAATTCCAAATAGTCCTTTCCCCATCATGTCCATTTCAATGATTCTTTAACGCAAGGGAAAGATGATTTTTTCTTTTCTTTTTGCATTCTGTGCATTTTAATTTTTTTACGCCTGTGGCCGTTGTCAGTGGCTATTTTTTTAAGCTGTGTGCTGATTAATTGGTCAGTATTGCAGCACAGGTAGAGTTCATTGAAGTGTACTCACGGCTGAATTGAAGTTGAATGATTTGGGTTTTTATTTCATTTTCAATGTAAATGGCTGGTATCTTTTTAATAAAATGAATCTTTACACACTGTAGTGATCTGATTCATAAGATGTCTCAAGTGGCGCTGATTGCTCTTTACCAGCGGTGCTGATGTATTTTAAAAGTTGGATGTAACCTTTCAATGAAATAAATGTTTTTGTTGTGTGCTGAATGGGATCAGAATCATTTTGAATCACGTGGTCCTCTGGCTCAGTTGGTAGAGCATGGCGCTAACAACGCTTAGGTTGTGGGTTTGATTCCCACTGGGACCATCTATACTGAAATGTATCCACTCACTGCAATGTAAGTCGCTTTGGATAAAAGCGTCAGCTAAATGGCATATATATTGTATTACATGAAAACAATGGTGCATTTTGCACGATCTTCGGATGTACCCGGCCTTTTCTGAAAAGACCATGTTGGAATGGAAGTCTGGTAGAGACAGTGGCATCGTTTGAACCATGTCTGGTTTGATTCCGGATTTGAAAGGACTTGGTTTTCGTTGTAAACATGTCTGGGCTACTCGGGAAATAATCAACATATTGGCAATGATCGACAGGTATCGTAAAGAGAAAACTGCTGTTTCAATGAAGCCGGTCGGCCGCCATTCATCTGCCCCCAAATTCAATTACTTTTTCCTAGCCTTGGACCCGTCTGATTTGTCTGGATATTTTACCCACACTATTTTCAGAAATGTATCGAGTAGAATTTAGTTTACAGCAAACCTACATTGGTATTTTATTGATCAAATTAACAGTTTTTGCTTTGGAGAAATTTCCCCAGAGATAATGTGGCTAATTTCACTTGTATAAGCTACAAACAGCCCACCTCTTCCGCCAGTCAGAGCTCCAACCCCCTTGGTTGCTCTAGTCCAATCACAATTGAACACAGATAAGAACCACTCTCACGTGATTGGTCTTTTGTGGTGAGATTGATAGGTTTGCCCGCCAATGTACGTGTCCCCAGGGTCCTCTGTCCTACGCACAGGCCTTTAGTGCTACGTCGTACTTTTTCAATCGGCATTTCACGTTTCCATTTAGAGGCTTTAATCGGGACAACATGGCTGCCGCGACGGGTCGTTACTACAACGAGGGTGGTAGAGCTACGAAGAGACAGAAGACCGAGGACGGAGGGATGGCGACGGTAAGAACTGAAGCGCCACGTGCGAGACCGGCTCAGTTTGGCCCAGGCTCAGTCAGCCAGCCTGGTCGGTGTCAGCGAGTTAACCAAACCAGCAACTAGCTAGGCTGATGGCCTGACTAGTTTCTGGAACGAAAACCTTTCACATTAAATGCAAAGTTGTATTAGGTGTATAATAGGTACCTATCTACCAAAATCCCCCGGTCGAACTACAAATGATTTATACGCGTTTCATTTGCGTGTTTATTTATTTTATTTATTTGGAAGTGGAACATTTCATACTATCCCGTTGGTTCCACGCAGTCCAGCAATTACACTGACCCCAAGGCAGATTATGCCATGCCGGTGTATTGTTCCATACGGAGTTCTCTGTCTGCGCAGAATAGATGTTCGGATCCAATTTGTATGTCCTTCCCCTTTCAAATTGTAAATCCGTTTGCAAACTGTTTCACTTAAGTGTTTACAATCCATATCAAGCAGATTTTTAGACGACAGTCATGTAGTGGGTGGCTGGCTAACTAACTAGCATGCTTTGCAACCGAACATCATTAATAATATTCGTCGTATTTTCATGTATCCTTCGTGCTTCCTTTTTGGTTAGCAAACTACCTACATGATTCAAGTGCAGATTCTTTCCAAATTGCATATTTATAGTTTCAGCAACAAGCTAACGTTAGCAAGTTAGCTTGCTTTTGCAGTAATTAGCTAGTTAGGTAGGTTGGGCCTAGCTAGCTAGGCCTTCTGCAGGGACTAGGCGTATGCTGTAGCGGCCCGCACCTCCATGGGTTTGTCTTTTTGAGAACGTCAAGTATGATATTTGAGATGCACGGCGTCCTTCAAATGATTTATTTTTGGTTATGTTAACAATAAAGCCTCATCAAAGGGTTATATATAAATTGGTTTCCATATCCCCGTTCACACGGAGAAAACAGTTTAAATGCCAAAATTTGTACCTGCATTTCTTATTCGACCCCCATTTACAACCGTGCGTTCTGGGGGGAGGGGAGCGAGGAGAGGCACAATGAGAGGGGCATTAAACGTTGATACGCCTTACCAGGAATGTACTGGTAGTATGCTGACAAGTTTACACAGACAACAGTAATGGTAAAATACTTGTAAATTACTGGAAAACGCCTCTGTGTTGGTTGTTTAATTGGTCCTCTGTGGTTCAGTTCGTAGAGCATGGCGCTAATAACGCTGTTGCCACTGGGACCATATACTGAAATGTATGCGCTCACTGCGGTGTAAGTCGCTTAGGATAAAAGAGTCAGGTAAATGGCGTATTATATTGTTTGATCTCTGATATGTTTTTGTTTCAGGAGGGCTATGATGACCCCCATAAAACACTCCCTTCCGCGGTTGTGCACATCAGAGGTCTAGTTGATGGCATCATGGAGGCAGACCTGGTGGAAGCCTTGCAGGAGTTTGGGACCATCAGGTGACTGCCATAATCTTGCATGCTTGAACCAGGTCTATTTATTCCAAATTCATGACTGAATCCTCTTATGGTCTTGTGAAGACTACAACAGTTCACTCATTATCGTACATGCAGTCCGTAGATGTTTGTTTCTATCTTTTCACAGCTATGTGGTCATGATGCCCAAGAAGCGGCAGGCCCTGGTGGAGTATGAGGACATGAATGGATCCTGCAACGCAGTTACCTATGCAGCTGAGAACCAGGTCTACATCGCCGGGCACCCTGCATTTATCAACTACTCCACCAGCCAGAAGATCTCCCGGCCCGGAGATCCTGATGACTCACGCAGTGTCAACAATGTGCTGCTGCTCACCATCATGAACCCCATCTACCCCATCACCTCGGTAATGAAAACTGCTTGATGGTGGTATTGTTACCATGTCAAGGTACCATTATTTAGCTCATGGTGATTGTAGGCTATTATTAATCATACTGTTGGATTCTCTTCAGGATGTGCTGTACACCATCTGTAACAACTGCGGACCCGTGCAAAGGATTGTCATCTTCAGGAAGAATGGGGTTCAAGCCATGGTGGAATATCCTTTTGTTCAAAATCTTTGTGAGAACACGACACCTCTTCCACAGGGCATTTGATTTGACAATCACAACTGTTGTAGTGTACGATGGTGCAGTGCTATTGGAGGTGTCTGCTACCGTGTCAAGCTAATTCATTTTGGAAGGATTTTCATGTTTGATATACCGAGCTGTGCTCATAAATCTGAGACAAGCTTTGGGAAGAAGGGAAGAATGTGAGATTGCAATGTAGGCCTGTCCTCTGTTTACCTGTAGTTGCCTTGACTCCCCACACATTTGACTCAGTGCAGAGTGCCCAGCGGGCTAAAGCCTCTCTAAATGGAGCAGATATCTATTCTGGCTGCTGCACACTGAAGATTGAGTACGCCAAGGTGAGTGGTTATTTTACTTGTCTATTTTGTGCAGCTGAGCTCTGGAAGTTATTAACTGAAGGAACACTGTAATACCGAACAGATGTTCTAATGTTTTTAAATGTTCTTCTCCATAGCCTACACGCCTCAATGTGTTCAAGAATGACCAGGATACCTGGGACTACACCAACCCCAACCTGAGTGGCCAAGGTAACGCACACACCACAGCCCTCATCCCCCCCTCCCCATCTCTCTTCCTCTCCTCCTTCTGCTCTTAAGGCACTGGGATGGGTAGGGTCCCAGGCCTCCAGGAGTGGTGCCTTTTGAATGCCCAGCTCGATGGTGACTGAGCCAATTTCACTTCTCACCGTGGTCATGGCCAGAGGCACTGCTCCTGTGACGCATCACTCCAAGTTTCTTATGCTCTCTCGCAACACGGCAGGCACACAGTAAGGGCACGAGGAGCAACCTCAGGGGCAGCCAATTCCAGCACAGGCTCACGCATGTTAAATCATCTGCAATGCAGACCACTGCATGCATTCATGGGTTTTTACTGATGAATGTCACAGTGAAGCATCTGGGGGGGGGGGTCGTCTCATCACCCTTCACACAGGTTCACATTCCCTGCATAGCATGTCACAACACCTCACCTCACCGTATGCTCTTGTAAGCACCCAAGCACAGTATTAGTATTATGCTATAGGGCTTTCCCTTGGAACACCTGTCCACCCATTAATCTCAAACAACATATTGGAGATTTTGTTTGCTATACGGTTCTGAATAGTGTTTGGTCTGACTAAGCCAGGCCCAGGTAAGGTCAGGGACTGGTGTTTTGTTCTTTGCGAGCTAGTGTGAATAGGTATTTGATCCAGTCAGGAGGTGTTAGACAAACCTCACCGTGGGGCTTACAGTGTGCTACGAGTTACATGATGTTATCAGTGCGGAACCACTATGGTGACATTGCAGAGGCTTCGTTCACAGAAGCGATACTGTTAGCAGCAAGGTTTTTAACCTGTTTGCGCATTACTCTAACTCTTGAACCCAAGTAAGGCTTGTTATGGCCTTTTTAAATGTGTGATCTCAATTTGAGATGGTGTGCTGCCATGAGTCTAATTCGTACAGAACATTTGACTGATGCCACTGAAGGTACGGCCCTTGTTGATGGGCCCAGCAAAAAGCAGTATGCACAAGTGGATACATTTTTTGCTTTGGTGGTAGTCAAAAGCAATTGGTTGAACCGTGATGGTTTGACATTTGCATATGGTTGTAGAGACAAACAAGTGTACAGTTATGTTCTCCCTGGTGCTCACCATGGCCACATCATCTTCATTTGGTGTAACACATGTACGTAACATCATAGCTGGATTGACCAATGGAAAGAGCAGTGGTCTCATGTGTTTGGACAGCCCCTGCTATGTGCTGGTGTTGTCTGACTGCCCTGCCCTGTGAGAAAGAGGTGCTCCTTGTGTCCTCACTGTGCACACTCATACAGGTTCACTTCAAGCCCTTAGCAGACACATGCTGCTAAAGCCACAGCAGCTACAACAGCACTCACAACCACTCCAAACGAACCAACTCATCAATAAACATCCGACACAGTTGGGCAACAAACACTGGAATCACACAAACTCAACTTTCAATACTTCCTTATCCCAACTCCACCACCACTCTCTCCACCTCTGCGAGGAAAAGCATTTTACTCTTTTTAATCAGCGTTGGTTGGGGACAGTAGCCATCACGTTTGATCATGGTGAGGGACAGAGACACTCCAAGACCATGTGAACAGACACCCAGCATACCGACCACAGACTGATCTGATAGATTGATAACCATCCATCCTCCTCTTACAAGTACAGCACATCTCCAGAACTGAAGATTTCACCTTTTGACACGACACATTTTGTGTGATGGGGGCAGGAGTCTGGTGTGTGGCCGATAAGGCTACTCCTCCCAGCCCTCGGGATCTGACTGTCACACACAACCACTTCAGCAAGCAACAGAGGAGTTTTCTAACACACTCAGCCTGAGAAGGGAACAGATGACACTACATACTGAAACAGTATACAGAGAGAGACTACTCTTTTCTCAGACCCTATGCCGTCCTGTCTCTTGACCTGGGTGTGTGGGCTTCTTTTGCTATCACTCACCCTCTTGTGCTCAACACAACAACACGACAACACACCGAGCTGAATATTCATGTCAACACACCAAGCTGAATCGCCACGACAACACTTCATGCAGATATGCCATTTCCAGATGATTTACTGCCAAGCACTAGATGCCTATCACTTCGCCATGGGGGTACAGCTATAAAAACAAAAGCAACACATGTGTGGCCACTTACATGAGAAGAAGCACCCCACAAAACCCCCTGGGGGGGGGTGGGCCACGAAGACACGAGCATCAAACACCCTCCAAGCATACAAGCACAGAGGCAGACTGATAGAAACCTCAGTTTTTCCAAAGCTCTCTCTGCATTGATGGACTCGATGCTCTGTTTTTTCCCCTCTACCCCCCCCCCCCATTTCCCCTGTTCTACTCTGTGCTGTTCTTGTGTTGATTCAACGTTGTTTTTTTTTCTCTCTGAACTGGTGACGTAGTGACGCCTCTAACGCCTCCCGTGTGATGCAGGTTTGGCTCTGTGTGTCTGAGGACAGACACCCCTCTCTCAAATGGTGCAAATGTCCTCCTGCTTTGCGGTCAAAGCACGATAAGCTGGAAATGTGCCTCACGTGGCGACCTATAAAAACAAACCGACGGCAACTCGGAAGCCAAGCATGGAAGATTGGTGGATATACTTTCTCAGGTGGTGGGGAAAAGGAATGAAGGAAAGAATGAGTTGACGCTGGAGTCACAGGTTTGGCGGGTAGGATCCTAGCTGAACAGCGCCCCCTACCTGCCCTCTGCATCCTGTGCTCTCCAGGTCTGGTGCTGTAAGTACATGTAAGACATGACTGAATTGACTGACCTGGTAATAGAGGATGAATGTAAATGTCTGGTTGTTGTGATTGACTTTCAGTGTCGACCCCTTTTTGTGAATCATTTGTTCTTACAAAACCAGGCCTGGAATTTCCCAACAAAAAAAAGAGACTTTAAAGGGTTGTGCGGTTTGCCAACAAGTCATTAGACATTTCAGAATTTTCTTGGTCTAGTCTTGGATTTAATATAACTGTTTGCAGTCATTGGTACAGTGAAAATGTGTTTGATGGTTAGCATTCTACAAACAGTCCAGCAGTTCTAAGCTGTTGCCAGATTGACAAGCAAGAGATTCCACACCTGGGCTTTGTTTTGCTGTCACGTCTGACTGTTTTTCAGGCTGTCAGGTTGGGCTGTTTTCTGCCCATGGTACTTGGGTGGGATGTTGACTAGTAATTTGGTACCTGGCGATGAGACCGTCAACTTGTGCCTGAATCCCAAAAATACATTTAGCTGTCATCTTTGGGGGTGATTTAAATATTCTCATTGGGTAGAATGAGTACGAGTTGCAGAAATCAGCCAAATGAAGTTCTCACAGTTGGCTCATATGGCTATGAATGGTTCTCTTTTTCCCAATATTAGTGTTGTAGTTGTTTTTTAATTATATCCCTAAAAATCCCCAGAAGTACATTTCATAATTGGTGCAACCCTTACTGTTGCTTTGTGTTTTGTTTTTTCATGCTCTGTTCAACCTCCTCGAGATTAAACTGTTCTCTCTTTATTAGGGGGGAAAACAATAATTGATTGTATTTTTTAAAAAACTGTTAAATTAAGAGTAATGTATTGATAGTGTTGTATTTTAGTTTGTAGAATGTGACTGTCCTTGGAAAATCAGTTGACGTATGTGTATGTACTTGCACAGATGCTGACGGTGAAGGCAATTGGAACAATTCACAAGGTGTGTGTGAGTTCGAATGAGAATGTTGGATACATTTGTGTGAGATTCTTTCTATAGCTATTAAGCTGTTTAATCCTCATGAAAATCTCCATTATGTTACATTTGTTAAGTAACAAATAGGTTTAGCTGAGTATGAGGGCCTGCATCAACTTTTTAGTTTTTTTTTTAATGCACTATATCTTGATTGAGCTCCTAATGCATGTTTCACATCCCTGCCCCGTAGCTTTTAGTTGTGATATTTTTGATGTCTTACCGTATCAAAAATCAGGCTCACTTAATTCCTTTGCCCTTACTTGTTTTAAGATCCCAATGCCAATCCCAACAAGCGCCAGAGACAGCCAGCCCTTCTGGGAGACCACCCCCCAGAGTATGGTAAGTATCGCCAGATATAAACATAGACTATGCAATGAGCATATGAAGTGGACCGTCCTAGTAGTTAGGATGGTTAGAATGACCACTTCAGGCAAATCCCGACACCCACACACAGCCTGACCTAGCAGTTCAGACCAGTATGACTAGTGCTGCTTGTACGCATAAAAAGCTAACCCAGACATTCAGCTGGAGGTTCTCCCTACAAACCCCAGACTGCTTCAAATTCCAAACCACTGTAATGATAACAGTACGAACTGTTCCACCTTTACTCTACATATGCTCATTACTCAATTTCCCTCCTTTCGTAAGGTGGCCCTCAAGGTGGTTATCACGGCTACAGTGACGAGAACTATGGCAGCGGACCCCCTCCCCCTCACTACGAGGGTCGACGCATGGGCCCTCCAATGGGAGGGCGTGGTCGAGGTGGGCGGAGCTACGGGCCTGGGTACGGACATGGTCCCCCTCCCCCTGAGTACGGCCCCCATGCCGACTCCCCTGTTGTCATGGTGTATGGCCTCGAGCCTGCGAAGATCAACTCAGACAAGGTCTTCAATGTCTTCTGTCTCTATGGCAATGTAGAACGGGTAAGTACCAATTGGAAAATGATTATATTTAGATGTTTTAAAGCTTTATTAATCCAGGGAGATCACATTGAAACCCAGGTTTCTCTTTCAAGTGAGCCTTGGTATAAAAAAATAAAATAATTGGAAAATGATGCGCACAGCATAGACTAGCCTGCTGAAGTAAAGCAGGGGGATGGGTGTAGTCTTGTGAAACCAAGGTTCCATCCTATTCAATAGAGAAGTTTCTTGACCCGTCATCCTCCCTCCGCAGGTAAAGTTCATGAAGAGTAAGCCAGGAGCAGCCATGGTGGAGATGGGCGACTGCTACGCTGTGGACCGGGCAATCACCCACCTCAATAACAACTTCCTATTTGGACAGAAACTCAACGTTTGGTAAGTGCTTTTGAATGAACATTCCTCACCAGCCAGCCATAAACTAATTGACTAGTAAACATGAATATCAATGTGACCCAGAGTAATGTTTCTGTTCTTGGAGTCATTATTCCCGTTCTTGCCTCTCCGTAGCGTATCCAAGCAGCAGGCCATCATGCCCGGCCAGTCCTATGAGCTGGAGGATGGCTCCAGTAGTTTCAAGGATTTCCATGGTTCCCGTAACAACCGTTTCACTTCCCCGGAGCAGGCGGCCAAGAACCGCATTCAGCATCCTAGCAACGTACTGCACTTCTTCAACGGGCAGCCCGACATCTCTGTAGAGGTCTTCAACCAGGTAGGGGGAACTGGAGGACTTTTGGTCTCTTAAAGAGTTTAACCTATTAATCACCCAGGTGTTTGAAATGCCTAGTTTGCTTTGTCTGTCAGGAAAAAAAGTGATTCCCAGAAAACTATTCTGTCGTTTCAGGTCTGTGATGAATTGGGCATCAAAAACCCATCCAACATCAAACTCTTCACTGGAAAGAGTGAGTAATGAGTTTTATTATTTATGTATTTGGTTTGGCTTTTAAATGTTCCTGTAGTGATTAGTGAGGAGTCATTGTGTGCTAGGTTACACAGGTTTAGTTTGAGTGTGTGCCTGTGGGTCAAGTGTTGCAGTGTCAATAAATTGGAATGTGTGTCTCTCGCCTCGGGTGGCGCAACAGGTGAGCGGAGCTCGTCCGGGCTGCTGGAGTGGGAGTCTATAAACGACGCAATGGAGGCCTTGGCCATGATGAACCACTACCAGATGAAGAACCCCAGTAAGTGTTCTAATACAGATGACGAACAGCAGACCAACACCAGTAAGTGTCCACCACCGTACCAAGCCAGAGCTAGTGTTACACCAGAGACACAAACACAACAATGTTAGTCATTGCGCTGTCATTATTTGTCGTTGGCTAATGTGTGTCTGTTTTTTTCCTCAGGTGGTCCTTATCCGTACACACTGAAGCTGTGTTTCTCAACTGCGCAACATGCCAATTAACCTTAACTAATTGAACACCCCAACCCCTACCTATATGTAATGCTCTGTGTCCATGCATAGTGTATATTGCAGTCATGTCTCCACTCCCCTGTATGTCTCATTGAATCAGTATCATGGATAAGAGAGCTTTCCTTTAACTTAAGTAAGAATATGAGGGGGGGAGATTTTGTACCAGTGAGTTGTTTTATTTCTATTTTTTAAACTTTACAATTTCAATTTGATGTTGTTCTGATTTGTTCAGTTCATTAGACTTCAGAAGGAAGATTTAACCTCCTGTTCTGAAATAAATCCAATTCCATGTAAACACTGCCTGTCTTTTTTAATAAAGTGAATCGTGATCTATTGGGTAGTGATTTATTTGTTGAAGCTTGTCTTCTTGAAATGTGATATCCATCCCCCACCATCGGTTCACTGTGCCAGGGAGACATTTGATCCTGGAAAATATGTACCACCATAAGCTGCCAACTTACAATACCATTGAGACATTGATTGTGTTGTGATTGCTGTCATGACAAACACAACTTTTTGGTGCTTAAAACTGTGCTTTACCATGTTCCACATGGCTCCTGTGCTTGGTGGCGTGGTAGGCTGCTTTCATCAGGTGTTTGAGTCCTGGGCCGCAGCAGTTGTACACAATGAAGCAGAAGAGGATTCCTAGAATGGTGACTAGAGTCATCTGGAGGAAGAAGAGCCAAGAAGAGTTTGCATTTTGCATTTGCATTTTGATTTTCCCATTCATATATACAGTGCCAATCACCTCAGTAATTTATTTGAATTCAAATCTAAACTTTGGGAGTGTAGAGTCAAAAGAAGAAAAAATGCTTCACTGTCCCATTACTTGCGCATAGTACTGCGTGCGTGTGTATGTATATATATGGCACTGTGGCAATGGTAGATCTATTTTTGTGGGAGTTGAAGAAACACACTTGCCAGCATGAAGAATAAGCCTCGGGTGGGATCCAGCGGGAATCCATGCACATGAAGTGTAAACCGCAAGGCATAGTCACAGTATGTACTCAAATCTATACCCCTACATTGGAACACACAACACTGTTTGGTTAAAGTACGCATACTGTCAGATGTGAGAAGAGGTATGCGCCTGTATTTATAATACAATACATATGTACTGTATATACATACATTCTGATATCCATTTAACTCACGAGACATGAACACTAAAACATACTTATTTGAGACCTCGATGACAAAGTAGTACTCCGGTGCTTGCAGACCCTGAGCCGACAGATCGCCACAAGGGGAGTTTCTCTGACACATCCACCTGAACCACAACACAGATCAACAATAGGACCAATAATTACCAGTTTGAGGAGACAATAACATATGCACACCTCCTGTTAGTACACTCACAGAGAGATGGTGAAGGTGAAAGACAGGGAAAAGAGGACAGAACATGATGGACTGATACCGAATCCTGTTTCTAGTGCCGTGCATCACCACAAATCCCTCTTCAGTTATGTTGACAGAGCTGTCGATGTCATCAAACATCCAGACCAGCGTCCTCTGGGAGCTGACATACAGAGAAACCAGGGGGAAATTCAGAATCTGTTAAAGGGATTTTTGTAACCAGAAAGTCAATAGTTTGGATATTTGCCTGCACGCGTCTTGCCTTGGAGATTCGAGGTGATGGCGATTCATCATTAAAAATGTAATAATATGGTGCAATGTGGAGAGCTAGGAGCTGAATGCAGGAGGCATATAGCCTAACGAATTTGGGAATAATATTTGTTTAGCTTCAGTGTAATTACCTATAGTTGAGGCTGTTGTACATTAGCACCTCCTCTGGAGAGTAGAGGCGTATGTTATCTTTAGAGTAGGCTCCTCCGCCAACGACCTTAAAGGTATAGCTGTGGTGTGAAAAACAGAGTGAACATATCAGCCTTGTTGTACAACAACTATTCATGTTTAAAAAAAACACAGAAGGGGTGTGAAAAAAAACAGTACAAGATCGATTGATGAGGAAAAGAGTCACCTTCCAAGGAATCTCTCGGACTCTCCAGAAACCATATCCTGGATCAGGAAAAAAGGATAGAACACTACAGGGGCAGACAAAAATGAGGAAATCAAGAGATCACAGGGGTAGAAAGATGTATGACCAGTACACAATATACACTCACCGGCCACTTTATTAGGTACACCTGTTCAACTGCTTAGTAACGCAAGTATCTAATCAGCCAATCACATGGCAGCAACTCAATGCATTTAGGCATGTAAACATGGTCAAGACGACCTGCTGAAGTTCAAACCGAGCATCAGAATGGGGAAGAAAGAAGATTTAAATGACTTTGAACGTGGCATGGTTGTTGGTGCCAGACGGGTTGGTCTGAGTATTTCAGAAACTGCTGATCTACTGGGATTTTCACGCACAACCATCTCTAGGGTTTACAGAGAATGGTCAGAAAAAGAGAAAATATCCAGTGAGCAGCAGTTCTCTGTGCGAAAATGCCTTGTTGATGCCAGAGGTCAAAGGAGAATGGCCAGACTGGTTCGAGATGATAGAAAGGCAACAGTAACTTAAATAACCACTCGTTACAACCAAGGTTGGCAGAAGACCATCTCTGAACGCACAACACGTCGAACCTTGAAGCAGATGGGCTACAAAAGGGGGCCCAACCCAGTACTAGCAAGGTGTACCTAATAAAGTGGCCGGTGAGTGTATAACAATATACAACAGCACTACAGCCATAAGTGATGATTGGGCCCAACCGATACTGGGTCCAATACCGATGCCGATTTAAGGGGGGCAAAATTCACAGATAACCGATATATCTGCCAATATATATATATATATATATATATATAAAATTAATTATAATTTTTTAGAGAATTCCTTTTTAGCAAAGAAAATATAAGAAAATAATGCCAACCCTGAAAAAGGGGGACTATGCATAAAAAGTATTTCTGAATGGTGAAACCAATATGTACACAAATACCATCAAATAAAAGAAGAAGAAAATCTCTACTTTAACCTCTTAGTAATTGTTTCATTCATTTAAAATCTAAATGTTTGGAGTGTAAAGTCAAGAGAAGAAAGAATGCTTCACTGTCCCATTACTTATGCAGGGCACTGTATCTGTTGAGCTCTGACTATAGTACAGTACAGTGTCGACAGATAATGTTTGTCTGTTACCTACAGTATATGTAATGTAGCCTACGCACTATCCACATTTACACAGTGAGTAAGTTCAGAGTCTCACAGTCTTCGTAGTAGAAGCAGGGCATGATGGGGTCAGGGTTGGGGCAGTTGAAGTAGCGCTTGTTGAGGCGGGCGCACTGCTCCAGAGTGGTGGTGATGTCAAAGGCCAGGCGGTTCCCCGGACGGCAGCCGATGAAGATAGGCATTCTGTGCTGACCCTGAGTGGAGCAAAGGGGACATTGGCATAGGAGACATTGGCATAGGAGACATTTGGCAGTGGTCACACTTGAATTTTGTGTTTCATTCCAAAAAGCTATATATCCATGAGCTAAATATTTGGACATGTCACATTTACACATCTAAACCATCAGGGTTGATTACAACATCAAGAATATGATTATTATGTAAGCAAATAACTTAATATAGCTACTGTCTTTTTATTTTTTTTGTCTTTTTTTTATTTTTTATGTCATGACAGCAATCACATTATGGAAGAGAATATATAGAGGATATAGCGTTTTGCAATAAAATTCTTCACATGGTATTAACAAGCTATCTATATCCAGAACACATTCTGATGCTGCTCATATCCTTCGACAGGTGTAGACAATCAAAAGACGTGTTGTGAACTGATTGTGATCAGATATTCCTGACCACATCCGGATGTAGTCAGGGATGCGATAGTGTTCAGATTTCTGCTCTGTTGATGCAATCCGGCCACCTGAAGTGCACACACTAGACTATTTATAAAAGATAAGAGACATATTTTTGTATATTATGCACTGCGATCAAATCATTTGATCATCATGTTCAGATAACAAAAATCTCAAAAATTAAAAATTGTTAATATCAGACGTGTCCACAGCCTTTGATGGCTCAAGGGCCTTTAGTTCTGGTGACCTACTGTATATGGACGCTGAATTCAATGCAATCATACTGTATTAGGTGCATAAACCAGGACATCCTAGAGCCTAGGCACGTTGATACTGACCCTCAGGGCAATCCCCGTGTCTTTCTGCTGGTAGCACTGCATCGCTGACCCGCCCACCTGCACTCACACATGATACCAGTTAAACACAGCAGATGATGATGATGTTGAGGTTGTGACACTCAACTAAAACTCTTCACATTCATACTGTAGGAACACGTTCATTTACTCTTCGTCCCATATAACCCACACACTGTTCCAGGTTCATGCCTCACCCGTAGCAGGAGGTTGAAAGAGAGCAGGCCCTCCCCCGCCAGCTCCTGACCAGGAAACATCCCCCTGTCCTTCACTGTCACCTGGAGAACCGTGAGAGAGGACACATCATTTCACATTGTAGAGCCACTGTTACCAGCCATGATGAAAGCATATCTATAAAAGGAATCCAGTCGTACAAAGGAGATTGTTAGAAGATTGAGGGAGGTAATGAGAGTAGTCTCGTTCCCAGACACTTCCGCCCAAATGCGCGAAAGGACTGGTGGACCAACGTGTCAAACTTGGCCTTCATCAAGGCCAATAGAAAGAGCGTCGAAAACCGACAGTACATAACCATTGGCTTTACTTTGCATCAACCATCTCAGAGCTACGCCTTGCAGCCGTATGATTTGCTGAAATGAAATAATATCAAATACTTTATTCAGTAAATTCACTCCCACTAAGGCCAGGTTTGGGTGACATAGTGAAGGGCATATTGTAGCATGTCAGGATGTGAAGGGCCTTAGTCTGTGTACCTTATAGACCACAGCCCCTCTGTTGAAGAGCTCGTTCCTGGTCAACGACACATGGATATAGTGATTGTCAGACACCTCAGCCGAGAGCCAGATGAAATTTATGTCAGCGAGGTCTGAAGGGGCAAACACATGAAACTGAAGCTTTAACCATCATGACTCAAGCAGGGAGCAGCTAGCAGTGGCCAGTAGTATTGTAAATGATGTGAGGAAGGACTGTGAAAAGAGGGAGGTCTTGGAGGCCCTGGTCTTGATTATCACAATCAGGGTCTGAATTGCAGGGATGCCTGGAGTGGACATTGCCATATCAAATCAGGGAGCCTCCCCAAGCGTTGATCAACGTTGATGTGTAATTGGAGCCCTGACTCTAGTGTGTGTGGACATTCACCATGAATGACAACTGTGTGAGCCTGTCTTGTGTCCCACCTCTGGGCTCCTTTTCTACAGAGAGGTGCTCAGAGGAGCCGCTGGCGATGTAGATGGAGAAAGAGAAGGAGGAGCCCTTGTCCAGGTACACCTTGTCTGGGACGGTGATCTCTGAGCTCATATAGGGTCTGGAGTAGCCCTCCATCTCCACGTTGAAGCCCGTGGAGGACACTCCGTTACTGGCCATGTAGAAGTAGTAGTCCTGTGGGCCCATACGACAGAATCAGTGTCAGAGACGTACACATAAATAGGAACTGTTCCTCTTATAGGGATAAAGAGTTGTCTTACCTCGTACACAACCTTGTTCTTCCACCAGCGCCAGGTTGGGTTGTGGACGGGGTCTCCAATATCCTGGCCAAAGGTCAAGTCAAACGTAAAGGTCAGTACTGTCAAATCATTCATCAAAGCCATACCAACGGCACTGAGAAGAGCATGCAGGTGTTAACAGCACCATACATTAGGTGTGTGTGTGTGTGTGTGTGCGCGCATGCGTGTCCGGATAGCAGTGCAAAAGTAAGGAATTTGAGGGAGCAGTGTGGTTTGGTTTACCATGATATAGTCTGAATGTAGGTGGAGGAGGTGGTGCAGAAGAGCCTGGTAGGTAGCCAGGGAGGTGGTGGTGTGCAGGCCAGAGGAGGTAGGCACTAGGGGGGGCCTGGCCAGGTAGTACTGGATGCGGTTGTAGGGCTCTGGGTGGGGCAGGTCCTCCATGTGCTCCCAGAAGAAGGGACAGGAAAGAGGGAAGGAGAACGCACTGAATGAGCTAGGGAAGACAGACAGGAAGAGAGAGGGTCAGGAGAAAATGATACGCAGTTTAAAGAGAAAACATTGCGGCAAGTCTTACACTCATTCAGCATGCACACACGCACGCACGCACGCACACACACACACACACACACACACACACACACACACAGTACTCTAAGTGATGGACTTTTCGGGGGCTGGTAGACAAGTGGCTGTAGGAGAGGACCTCTGGCACAGGCAGTGTTCTCTTCACCACAGAACCCTTTCCCTCCACGTCCACTGTGTAAACCACCTAAGCACACAGAAACAGTCTTTACATCTCACAGCGGAACACAACGGTACATTTAATATAATAATATAATACAGTGCCCTCCATAAGTATTGGAAAGAGGAAGAATTTTGTCTTCTTTTAGCTCTATACTCCAACAGTTTGGATTTGAAATCAAACAATTACTATGGGGTCAAAGTAGAGATTCTCAGCTTTAATTCAATGGGTTTTTTTCTGATTGGGTTCACCATTTAGAAAGTACAATTTATTTTAATTTGCCTGAAGAAATCCTTGTTTGCACAATGAGAAAGAAATACATAGAGAAAATACCAAAAAAATAACAGGCAATAATAATAATCAAAATCTAGAATTAATCAGAATTCCTGCTCTAACTGCAAGACAAGTCATTTTGATTCTGGCACAATCCACATACTGTATTACTGCTAACTGTTTATGGTTCAGGGTTGTCCCAGGGCTACCTCCTGCAGTTGCTTGTCCCAGTCGTAGAAGACAGTGAGCAGGCTATAGTTCATGGAATAGGAGATGTGGCCCTTCAGAGCCTGGAGACTGGAGAAGGCCTGCCAGCCCAGGGAGGGCCTAACCCTCATCACCATGTCCACCCCCTCCTGTCCCCACCACAGCTGGAATACACAAACACACACCATTCATGAACGGATGCGGGAGCGTTTCATTATCATACATGAACACATTTATGCATGCAAACACACTTGCACACACACACACACACGCACACACGATAATCAATCGAAACACTTAAATACCTCTTCGGTCTCAGTGACAAAGGCAAACTCTCCGTGGTATGACAGAGTGAAATACTTGATCATCTGATCCAAGGGAAATCCAGTAAAGAACAGGTAGCTGTTCCCCACATCTTGACTGTTGGACACAGACAGCAGATAGTGGCATTAGAGGCACTTGTGGATGTAGACAGTAGTACACACAGCGGAGTACTCACGAGCAGAATAGAGCGTTGCCCCAGATGTAGAGGGTGCCACTGATTGGGTTGAAGACCATGCCCCTCAGCTCTAGAGTCACAGTGGTGTTCTCCTGCATCTTAGTCACAGCCGTGAAGGAGTCTCCACTGCCTGCACAAACTCACTGTTACTAACTTCAGAGGGCAGGCAAAACATAAAATGCTACATGCAAACTATGCAAAATGTGACAAAACTGTACCTTTGGGGATATACTTGGGAATGGTGTCTCCGAGTTGGAAAATCGTATCTGTAAAGACCAGACACAGCCTTATTACATGTACATTTGACACTGTTACATGAAAATGATAAGGAGTCTCTGGAATTGAATTTCCGAAAAACAATTTGATAGAAATATGAGCAATATATCCTCATACCTAATATGAGGAGATGATAGGAGCGTGCCTGTGTTTTATGAGGCAGCAGTTCAACAAGAACGATGTCAGTCAAGTTGTGCATTGAATACTGGGCTGCCCACTTCACCTGGCAGGCAGGACCTGTGGAGCACTCACTTGAATGGGAAACAGCTCAGTACAGTACCTGCTATCAGTGTAAGTAGTCAGTTGCATCTCGTATGAAACTTCATAATAAACCCTGATGGTAATTCACTCTTAAAGCCACAATCTATAATTCAAAATACAACTAACTGTAAGGCCCGCCACATAGAGCTGAGGGGCAATGTTACCACCCTAAAAGTCATAGACAGCACTCTGGATGCAAGGGCTGACAGCCTGTGACATCATCATGGGTGTTTTAAATATATATTTAAGCTATACAGTGTTTGTTTACATCCCTGTTGTTTGTAAACATTGGAATAGAACTGCCTTATATTTTGGGCTATGATGGGGTAAGACAGTTGTATTAAGTTCAAGAGGCATCTATAAATAATATTCTTTGAGAGGCAATGGGGACATATCATACATGTATATATCCAGAAACGGCTTCACCAATTACAGATTGTGGCTTTGACTGTAAGATTCATGCTGAAGGCTGATTGGTCACTCACTTCTCATGAACTCGCAAGCAGTGCGGCCTTTTGAGTCCAGCAGCTGGGTAAACGACACATCACCGTCTAGAAGACAGACACAGAGAGCAGGAGGCATAGAGACACACGCTGGGTTCACTGTCAACGCAGAGCCCAGGCATCAGGTGTGCTAGCAAAAATAACACAGCGATACAAAAATGGACGTTTGTAACTGACCGTGGACCTCAGCCCTGTAGAGGGTTCCCTTCTGCCAGCCTCCTCCCAGAACGTAGAAGAATTCTCTGCCCTGGTGGGGGATGGACACAGGCACCATCCGGGACACACACACTGAGCGTAGCACTTGGTGCCATGAGTCTGCCACATGTTAGAGCCCAAGGCAGAGAGGTTACCACACCCACTTCAATGGCACATTTTGACTAAAGCACTTGTATCCTTTCTTCCTCTAACCCTAACCCTAATCCTAACCCTAACCCTAACCCTAACCCTAACAGATAACAAGAAGCCAGGGTTATAGCATCTACCAACCTGAAGAGAGTGCCAGAGGGGCAGGAATAGGCTACACAGTTGAACTATCAGAGAGCATTGGTAGCTCTTCTCATACTGCTAGTGGTACCTGAGGGGGGTACACTGAGGGGCAGGAGGGAGAAGTTGCCCACAAAGTGGTGCAGCAGCTGGTTCTGGCGGATGAACAGAGAGCTCTCTGTGGAGATGGCCTCCAGGATCATGGAGGAGAACTCCACCTGGGGACAGTTCAGAGAGCCTGCCCAGCAGCTCTCTATACCCACCTACATACAGCGAAAAACATGCACACACACCGTGCGTGTGAAAATATATCTATGTTTTCTCTCACTCACACGCTACATTTGTCTTGTTTTACCTCAATGAGGGAGGTGTGATGGAACTCTGTGGCGGTCATCAGTACGGCCTTAAAACCAGGGATGCCTGGCAGGATCAGCACCGGAGTGCGATCTATCACAGCCCACAGAGGACGAGAAGGACTACCCAGAGACAGCATGTCCTCCAGGGTTGGCATCTACACACACACACACACACACACACACACACACACACACACACACACACACACACACACACACACACACACACACACACACACACACACACACACACACACACACACACACAGAAATCAACAAATATTTGAAATAAATGTCCATGAAACTAATGTCATTGTGTCAGAAATTGCTCCACCTCAAGTCACCTCTTAGTGTTAGGCCTATATATATATATATATAAAAAATAAAAAAAACATTAGACAACTTCACTGTACCATTTTTCACACAGAATAACCAACGCATCTATCTCTTAATGTCTACATGTGTGCATCATCTTCCGCTCCCTGTTTCTCTTCATCTTTGCAGGTCACTCTGTCCCTCACCTCCATACCAATGGAAATCTCTGTCTCTCCTCTCTCAGTGGTCCTCACATAGCCATTCACGTTTACTGCATAGCTGCTCAGGCACAGGGCATCCACACAGACAGAAACACAACATGCAATACAGCACTCATGTAGAGAGAGAGGATCTTACAAAACAGGAGTAAAGCTATAGGCTAGTTCCTATGGTGGCCATTATACATACTGTGCTACTCCTCATCTGCTATATACACGCTGGAGAGGTTATAGTGTGGTAGACAAAGACATTACAAAGATATTGAAGATTGTACAATACGAATGGTTAAAATATATGGCTAAAAGCATAGCTGCTAAAATCATGTATAGATATCTTACTGTATTACACTGAATGGTGAATTTGTGAGTTATGGCTGTATAGTGAAGCAAGACTGATGTAGGATGATGTTGTTTAGGCCTTTCCCCCCCAGACATACAAACCCTGCTGTCACTGACCTTCTCTCAGGCACCAGTTGACCCTGGCCATTGGACACTACTTTAACCCGGTATACTACTGACCCATTTAGGATGGGCATGGGAGCGTACCAACCCAGTTGGCATATGTCACTGTCACAGGGCACTGCAGGGGCACACACTCAAGTTATAGACTGAGAATACAAATGCTACACATTAAACAAGAAAGCCCAAACAGCAGAAAGCACATGTCAATACTAGGAAACATCCCCGAAACATGGCTTTGTTCAAACTATAATGCAAGACAAAGCAATCACACAACATACTGTACACACCATTGTCCAGAAGAGGGGCTGTGGTGAGGATGATCTGCAGTCTCTGAGGTTTGAGCCGTGTAGGGTGGATAGGCTCCTGGAAGGTCAGAACAATGTTGGGGGTCAACCCTGTGAGCAAGGCCTCCTGAATGGCACGTTTGGAAGACTCCTGTAGGAACAGAAGTGACGTTTCATATTCTGTCTTAGATAGACAGACATGTGTGTGCTTCAACTAAGTTATATCAAAGCATAACGGTGGGGTTTGTTTACCTTTGAACCACAGAGTAAGTCTACACGTAGGTAGTAAGGAAAGCCAAGGTAATTCTACAGCGTAGAAAGAAACATTACACCATAAACACAATGAAACCAGTATCAAAGCAACACCCGTGGGCTCACTGAACGTTGGCAAATATAATGAAACAATAATCTACTGTCCAATGTCCACCATGACCTGCATTGAAGAGCACTGCAAGGCCCTGAACTATCTTCTAAAATCTAAACACTGGCACTGAACTCACAATGTCACCCTGGGTGTCCACTGGCTGGTCAGTCAGAGTCTCCATAATGGCTTGAACTTTGGTGCTGAATTCCTGCACCTCTATACTACCTGACAGAGAGGTCAGAGAACTGTCGAAGTTGCAGGTAGAGGTCGGTTCGAGGGGGTCGCCAATATCACAAAGACGAACGCCCCATTCACACCGTGGATCTCCTCCTAGCACCTTCCCAAAGAAAAGGCTCAGCATGAGGGAGACGTGGATGGTCCTCATCTGTAAAAGCCACGGCATTTGGGTGAAACTTAGTTCAGATAAGTGTCAGTATAAAACATTTCAGGTATAAGCGGCAAACGTTAATCTGCTTCACCGTGGATGGTAGCTATGTACTAGCTAGCTTTATTTGGACGATCATGTCCATCACGTTACACAGCACTTTCCACCGCTAAGTACATAGCTAGCTTTTACTAAAAAAGATACCAGTTATCAGCAACTATCATATTAAAGAGAGAGGGAGGGGTGCTTACTTTCGCTTCAATTTCGGCCTTTCTTCTCTAATCAAGCACAACTCAGACAGGCCACCGGGCCTCCGGAGCACGGTTCTAACGGTAGGCAGCAGCTGTCTCACGAGGGCATGTCAGAGGGCTAGGGCCTAGGAAGTACATTTGGTTGACTAGGATGTTTATTTTCGCCCAGTCTTATAATTGGGGTATGAAAATAATATGCATTCATCACGTAGTACGCTGAAGTGTGTTTGACAACTGTGAGAGTTTGAACATACAGTCACATGCTGGCTGCGGGTGGCGAGCACAGACTACCAGAGTATACTTCGGGTCACAGTTTTAGGAAACCGATTCAACTACAACTCCCAGAATGCACAGACAGTGCCGCGTAGGTGTATCCGGTGTCCTCAACACATTTTACTTCCTCCCAGGCAGACCGACACGGACAGCCCGAGAAAGAAAACGTCGCTAACTTTAAAAAGCTAGAATCAACAAAAACGTTTCGAGCTCAGTTTCATCCGTTACAACATATTTGAGGCATGTGGTTCGAAGTAACTGAATATTAAATAATCCTTGAAAACCAAAGACTGAAACGCGTTGGCCGCTCAGAAAGTTTGTACGAGGGCCTTTAAACAACATGTCCTCCGCCTCGCAGGCATCCTCCAGACGGCAATGGTGCTACCTTTGCGATCTGCCCAAGATGCCATGGGCAATGCTCTGGGAATTCAGCGAGGCAGTGTGCCGGGGATGCGTTAACTACGACGGAGCAGACAGGATTGAGGTCCTAATTGAGACTGCTAGGCAGCTGAAGAGCACCCATGGGGTTTTAGACGGCAGGTCCCCTGGCCCGCAGCAAGTCAAACCCAGCTCAGGTGGGCCTATGGAAGGAGGGAGGCAGCATGCAGAGCGTTTAGACAGGGGGAGGGGAGAATATGGTGTTTCCCCTCGCCTCCCCAATGGTCTGCACAGAGCTGAGGATGTGAGTATGTCAGAGGGAAGCAGGCAGAGTCCTAATACTAGACGGGCAATGGCTGGACCTGCTTTACATGGGACCATACCCCATGCCTTGATAGCCCAGGGGTTAGTGGGGACTCCTCATGGCTTATTGGCCCCAGTTTCAGGTTCCCGAGCTGGAGGCCCCCCTCTGGTTGTCTCCTCTGGCCCTATAATGGGTGATGTTGGGAGGCGGCAGGCAGTATCAGCCATGTCATTGGGTGTGGGGGTTGGCGCCTCGGCTCTGGTTGGTCTGGAGGCAGGAGTCTGGAGGAATGGGGAGGTTATGGCTGAGCTCGCTGAGAGTGCTAGGAGTCGGGCCGAAGGCTGGCCAAACCGCCCCAAAGCAGTGCGGGACGTCCTGGTGACCCTCTGTGGCTGTGCCCCCTTCAGCGTGCGCTTCAGGAAAGACCATAATCTGGTAGGACGCATCCTAGCTTTCGATGCAGGGACTGGTCCTGAATTTGAGCTGAAGGTGTTTGTGGAGTACACAAGTGGCTCTGGAATTGTCTTCTCTGGAATTCCGGAGCTTGTCAGGCAGATGTTCCGTGACTCAGCCAAAGATGCAGGTAAAGCGGTGAACTCTGGACTGCGCTATGTGGAATATGAGAGGCGGCAGGGCGCCGGGGACTGGCGTGCACTCACAGAGCTCCTGAGTGACGGCGTGCGCTCATTTAAGGAGCCTCCCATGCCAGAGGTGCTACCGCAGTCTTACCCCGACGCAGGGATGTCAATGGCGCCTGCAGGCCGCTCCGCACCTCCAAAAAGCACCACGAGGCGACGCAAAGCATCCCCGGGGTCAGAGAATGGAGAGGGTGAAGGGAGGTCCATGGGAGATCACCCAGCGAGGGACCCCTGGCCCAGAGGTGCATACCCAGGGATGGAGCCCCTCTCTGGTATGTCCAACCCCCAGGAGGGCCCGCCCCGCTCACACAGCCAGCCCTCGCCCATCTCAGCGCTCATGGGAGTGGCTGACAGCCTGAGCTCCAGCCAGATGTCCAGAGATGGCCCCAGCATGTCTGCAGCCCACTCATCTGCAGCAGGGCGTCCCACCAGTGGCAGCCCTTCCTCAGCCTCTGCAGCAGTCTCCCAGGCAGCCATGGGGCAGGGTGCCAATGCAGGGGGGCCGAGCACCACCACTGCAGGGGAGTCTGGGAGTGGCCCCTCTGGTGCTCTGCTCTGCTGCACCCTCTGCAGAGAGCGTCTGGAGGACACTCACTTTGTCCAGTGCCCCTCTGTCCCACACCACAAATTCTGCTTCCCCTGCACGCGTGGGTCCATCCGCAGCCAGGGCCCTGGAGGGGAAGTGTACTGCCCCAGTGGAGAGCGTTGTCCCCTGGCTGGGTCCACCGTGCCCTGGGCCTTCATGCAGGGAGAGATCTCCACCATCCTGGCTGGAGACGGTGATGTGACAGTGAAGAAGGAAAACGACCCCTGACCCTCTGGTCTAATGGAGGTGAAAGGTGAGACCAACAACATAGCTCTTTAATTAGCCCAATACATTTTCTGTAGAGCTGTTTTGAGGTAACAGTTGTGGCAGTTTCTCCTCATGAAAAGGTTTTTAAAATAATTATCCTATTCCTCCACAGCGGATCAAACAACACTTTTATGGCACTTCCCTGATCTCTCTCACCTGGAGGTCAATTTAGCGGCAGGTCATCACATGTGCCTCTGAGGTGCAGCAAAGCAACAGAACTTCCATGAAATCCGGACGGCAACAGCATCACCTTTTTGAAGAGGGGGCCACATGCCGGTCTGTTTGGGCTGGGCTCACCTGCAGGGGTTATTAGTACAATTAAACTAGAGAAAGTCCTACAGAAATCATTCTCCATGCCCAACGCAGCAGAGGCCACAGAGGCTGTTCATGAGGCCTTGTTTTAAAAGCCCAGGATTGAAAGCACAGGTCTGTTTTAAAATGACAATCTCAGCGTTTCATATGTGTTTCTATATATTATATTAAAAATATTTAGTTGCATACTGTCATACAAGTGAATGATACCAATATTGATAGTAGATGGGGTGTCAGACCCATGCAATTATTTGGACAGAATAACAAGATTGTTCAAAATATGGCAAAACCAGTAGGTCCTTAAAGCAAAGGTTTGAAAATTGTAATCACACACGTCTCCTATGTATGCTCCTTTATTACATATTGTATGTCAAAAATGTGAATTTACTTTCAATGGCTATGTAATTTCTATTTTTGATACAATACAAATTTATATGTATGAGTTTATAGTAAGTGATGAGAAGACCAAAGATGGCTTCGTGCTATATGTAATTTTACTGTATTGTAGCTTATGTATGTATGCTGTATTCACTGATAACCTTTGGCATCAGACACTCTGTTTCTTCCATCTACCACAGAAGTAAGTTGGTTGGTTTCGTCTCTAATATTTTCTTTCTGAATTCCTCAAATATATATAAGGTATTAAGATAATTAGCATCACATGCTTCAATGGTTAACCCACATACTCAAATGTGATCTTAAGGGGTCAACTATAATAAATTACAGAATAGTTGTTGATGTTGTGATTTTTCTTTGTCTGGCTGGCTCTCTTTCTGATGGTAATTACTCCTCCATGTTTTCCTTCCTTATAGACACTTTTCTGTTGTCAAAAATCTTTGTTCCACAAATTTCACAGAGACCAGGGAAAGTGTTGCACTTCTTGTGTCATTTATTTGTTAATACATGCATACATTTCTGATGACAGGACACCCACACTATTCCTACCTGTGTGACTAACACTAACCCTAACCCAGATTAGGCATTTTAAGAAATCTAAATTGAATTCCAAATGATACCACAGTAAAACCAGCTCAATCTGTAAACATGCTGAATTTCAGCAGCAAGAGAGTATAAAAAATGCAAACATTCCCAAAAAATAGACAGACATTTTATATTAAAATATGCATGGACTTGTATAAAGCACACCCTGTGAGCGTAGGCATCACTAACTAATTCCTAATTAAGATATAAACATGTAAACAAAAAACACACCCATAGATCATGTATTATTTCAACACAAAGTAAACAAAACGTGTACACATGTATAAACACATTCCTTGGCATGAATGAAAGGGAAACCTGAAAAACATTGTATGTGGTATATTCCCCTTACATTGATGTGGTTTAGTTTCTGAGTTTATTTAGACCACATTACCATCATTCACCAATCAAGTGGGCAGCCAGTGGTCAGCCATCTGTGTTTTACACAGAGTCTGCCAGTGAACAAGGAGTCTCCCCATCCAACAGCATGGATCCTCAGAACGGGCTCCCTGTGTCTCGGAGGGCCTCTTGAGCTCCCTTCAGAGTTTCCCTCTTCACACACTTCCAGTAACCCCCGAAGCCCTGCTGGGGCTGCACCTGAGAATATAAGGACATCACAATAATGTTATGGATCAATCAAATATGGAAAATAGAAAAGAATAATTCCACCCTCCTTTTATATTTGATTGAGACAGTAGGAAAGAGAGTTGGAGTAGGCAAAGAGGGAAAAACTGGACAGAAGACACAAATGGGAGATTTCCATCCCAAGCAGTCAAAGGGCATACATGAACTCAGGGACGGCAGCAATCACATTGCATTATTATTATTATTATTATTAGGTTGCACCACACTCTGGCTTGAAAACAGGAATTTTGATCCAATTCACTTGGTATGGCACTTGTCACCATTTCAAAATCGTCCAATCATGCCTCAACTGCATTGTCATTTTTATTTTTCCTATTCAGCCAATTGCCTGTTGCAATTGTCAATATTGACTGCAACCAATGTGTTAATCCATCAATTAGATAAATTAGACCTCTACCTTCAACCCTCGCAGTACTCTGTCCTCCATCACTCCGATGAACTCGTTTTGACTCAGGCAGTTATCACCGTCCAGATCAAAGATCTTAAACACGGTGTCCAGCACATTCTCTGAGAGATCGTGGCCTGTTGCAATCTTCACAGCTCGCTTAAATTGGACTGCAAAAGAATGGTCGGGAAATGTTAAGTATATTTAGGTTGAAGTGATTAGTTTAAAACATCTTTCTGGATGTTGTTTCATAGCAAATACTACTTCTTGATTAAATAAAAACACAGTCGAAGGAAATTACCCATTCCTATTGGACGGTTGGATTCACTTATCATTTTCACAGAGAAGGCAAAATCCTCCAGATTGTTGCTGAAGAGACAGAAAGCTTTGAACTCTTCAAATGAGATGCTCTAAAAGAGAATTGAAAACAAACAGTTTTAATCCCAAAAATGAAATTACACCACATGTGCAAAGTGACAGTAGTTCATAGACATAAAAACAACTTAAAAGCAATTCAATCATTTAGGGGGCAAGGACAAATGTCTTGTTCAATCGCTATATGAAACAAAAGTATATTCATCATATCACTTTTTAACTATTCCTGTCCTTTATTACCTGGCCAGCAGGAATTCTCTTCCTCATGTTCTCCCAGTAGGCCTCGTTGTCTTCCTCGTTGGTGTAGTGCAGCAGCCACTCTGCAAAATCCTCCCTCCTCATCGTGTCCATGCCCCTTGAAAACTGCAGGAACTCCATCTCGTGCACCTCAGACTGTAGGTCCTCCATAAACCTAAAAGAGGAGGACAGTGAGGGTCAAATGAAGCAGACTGTCAATGCATGATTCCAAAGAGGATAAGAGACGCCAGTAAAGTAGAATGACACCATTTTAGGTGACTATGGTAACAGCAAACCACAGACATTGTACCTTTGAAACCCCTTATACTGAAGCTTGTTTTCTCCATTTCTCCCAAAGAAGAAAGCCTGCAGTGTAGTGTTCACACCATCCCCCTCAGTGGCTGGTTTCTGTAAGATGACATCAAGTTTCAACGCTTGACATTGTTATTACTGCAAGTCGATTCATGCATGAACTATGAGTAAACACCAACATTCTCCGGTTAGTGCACAATGGTTTACATGGTCATACAATGCCAGGCTAAAAGCTTTTACAAGATATTTGTAAAGACCATTCAATTCATAACATGTTTACAGTACATCACTAATGAGCTTTCCCCCCCTTATAAAGAAAGTAAATGACTTGTGTTGACTCACCTCCATGACGCCTTCCATGGGAACTTTGCCTTTCATTTTCCCAATGATTTTCTTGAGCTTTGGCATGAAAGAAAAACACCCTCAATTATTCCCTTGTAATATATTGCCAAAAGTAAAAACATGTATTGAGAATATTTGCCGCAGACTATTTCTTGTAATGCAGGGAACAACCGATTAAGATAACACACACACACGTACATACCTCTTATTCATCTGAATAATCCAATAAATGTCAGCAATAACAGAGAACATTTTATTAATAAAAAGCTTACAAAGTACCAATTGCAGTATGCTCCATTATCTAACACAAAACCAGAGAAGTAAGAACAATGAGCTAACAATGATCCATGAGCCAAGCCAAACTAACACCAGTGGTGCATGACATGCTGACATGCAGTACAGACTATACCTCTTCATCACAGTAAGAACACACCAGAGGAATCTAACTCTAATCCTGGTTGTCAGTGTAGCTGATATCCACACCAGCCTGCTATCAATTAGTGAATCTACAGAACAGTGCAAGATTGTAAAGGTCAAGGGTGTTATTGTATTTTAGATCAAGATAAAGCATATTAATTTAAGTCATAAAGTAAGGTCCAACCAATTGAGACTGGTGCTGAGAAAGTGCATCAAAACACACGGCACATGAAGAGCAGACGTGATGGAATGGCAATAGAACATTTCAATCTGTTCTCTACCTTTTATGCAGCATTTTTCTCTTACAATTGAGCTGTCGGCTATTGCAATAAGATCACATGACTTGATTTGTAGTGTGTAGTGTGAATTGAGGAAATTGATCATACCATATTACTGTACTTAGATGAAATATTACTTTACACAAAAAAAACTGATTCCTCTCGGCCTGCTCTATCATAATTGCTAGAGTAGTAAGGCTATAGTGCACAGTTATTGTTTGAACTAAGACATATTTCCAACTGGCTAAACTTTACTTCTTCCAAACACTGCCCATACAAATCCCCAACAATCTCTTCAAGAAACTAGTGAAATATCTAGACATCTTTAGAACGGGAATACTCCTAATTTGAAAACCTCATATTGTGTGACGCCCACATAAGGCTGGCATAACAGTGTACATACTTGATATAAAGAAAACATAGTTGATATACAATATATCAGACTGAATACATTAGAATAAATAATGAAACTCTGTTTATGCTTTCATTCTATCTCTAGAGAAGAACCCAATAATAAATTACATACCTTGAGAAACTCCTTTTTGTCCACCTGCTCATTGCCATCAATATCAAGCATTTTGAAAGCTATATGAAATCCTGTGCGTGGCTCTGAAATAACACAGTGCACCTTAAATAACAAAATACATCACATGCTTATCTGGATGCTGCCTGAGAACAGAACAATGACAAGTATGGATCACTGTCCACTCAACAAGATAAAGTTCAGTGTCTGCTGAGGGGCAAACACTGTTGCTTATTCCTGCCACAACATTGACACTGCACTATACCTTGGAGGGCATCGAAGATTCCACAAATTCAAAGTCATGACATTCAACATTCTTTCCTGACCTATTCTGTGGATTAGAAAACACAGAAACCTGGATGCGTCAACACACAGTAGCATATGCTATGCCCGAATATACCATGTACCTTGGCAACTCCACAATCCATAACTGAGCCAGCTCATCACAGTGCGCCAACACAAACATCATAGTAATGCTGGCCCACAAAGAGAGGACAGCAGGGCACAACTGTACTGTGCATGCAGAAAAATGCCTGACATCTCACTCACTCACACACTCACACACTCACACACACACACACACACACACACACACACACACTACTGTGGCCTTGTCTTATCAACCCTACTTCCACAGGGAAGCAATGCTTAGAGGATGCTGGTGGTCCAACTGCAGAACACAGAGAGGGAGGTGGGGTGGGGGGGAGGGAGACAGATTCAGACAAGACGTGTCATGTTGGGTCTGCAACTTACTGGTCAGAATCGTCAGCAGGAACAGGTACTCTGTGTAGGATATCAGACCTGCAAGTGACAAAGAACCCTTTTTTTTTTTTTTTTTTTTTTTTTACATAATTTAATGTCTAAAGCATCACTGCCCAGCACTTCAGATACTTCAGAATTTTGATAGAGCTCTTATCATAACATGTCTTGGTGAGGAGTTGAATATACCATCGTCTCCGAAGTTTCTAAACAGGCTGTTGCCTGCTTCTGCTCGGGAGGCAACGAGCAGCATCTCATCCACCTCCTACAAGTATCACATGAAAAACAAAGACATAAAAACCAAAGCAGGAAAAGACATTCAATGGCATTATCAACAAAGCAAACACTCACCTTCTTGGTTAAAACCTTTTTGTTCAACTTGCCTACAAGAACAAGAAACGAAAAAAAAAAAGAACATCATGCTGGCATTAAGGTTAATCAAACACAGATCAACTTGTCTAATAACATAACAGTGACCACAACTCTGTCCCCTCACATTCGACATGTTGCAGCATGGACAAGACCATATGATTCATTCTATTTCTATGGACAGGACCATATGATTCATTCTATTTCTATGGACAGGACACTTAGCTTCATCATAGTTTCTTACAATCAACATTCTCCAGCATCACAGAGAAGAGGAAGTCTCTTGGTGTCATGTACGGTTCCTGCTCGTACATCATTGAGGCAAACTGGTTGAAGCGTTTCCGTCTGGCAGACAAATGGGGCACTGAAGTTTCCTAAAAACAGCACAGGTAGAACAAAGTTCAAGATCAAGATTCTTTATTTGTCACGTGCATACAAGTATACTGTGAAATGCAAAAGTGACAGTGCCACAGAGTAGTGCAACAATACAATAAGTTTTAAAATACAATAAAATAAAATAGAAGTACTAAAAAATATACAGTATAAACAGTATAAACAATATAAACAGCAGATGGATGATTGTGTGTGCATATGTGTTATGATGTCAGAGAGCCATGAGAGCATGGCTGCATCTCGGTCATTGATACATATATGGCTCAGTAGTCTAGAGCAAATATTCTATCTGACCAGTCATTTCCTACCCTTGCCTACTCATTTTAGCCCGAACAGCCGCCAGAGGTCACTGTTTTACAAACAACAGGTACGAAACAGCGACCCCTAACGGCTGTTCGGGCTACCTCCTCATATGCACTGTCAGGCTTTGACACGGGTGACAGTAAATGCAAATAGCCAGTATGTAATTTGCTTTCACTGGTCAATGTTCTAGCATCTGCACCTGCCTACATTTGAGGAATGAGCTTGCCTGCTTCACACCACACCACACCCACACAAACAAACAAAAAATGCGTCATGCAAGTAAAGGCTAAATGATCGTGCAAGACCATCAGGACTAATGATAATGATAATGATACTCCACTGCCACTCCTGCCACTCTGTTGATAACTGGTTTAGCTTAGCTACCAATCCCTCGTTAGGATAGCTAGCTAGCTAACGTTACCTGACTACTTTACCTTTTCCTCCTTGGCGTGAACGGTGAAGGGTAACAACTTCATGCTCGGTTCATAGTGGTAACATATCAGTCCGCTTCCGACTAGAGACCCCAAAACACCGGTCCCCACAGCACGATGAAGGGTCAAACCTCTGCTCAGCCAAGGCCTCTTCAAAAAGTTTTTCAAGACAACAACACCAACCCGTCCCCAGCTGGCCATCTTTCTAACTTCTGTTTCAGTCGGTCACACCCACTGAGCAGGCTGTAACCTCAAAGGATTGTGGGATGTGTAGTGATCTTATGGAGTTGTTCATTTCTATTCTAAGACATATTTTGTATATCTTGTTTTGAAATACCGAATGAAATGTTCCATGTTTTCTTCTGTATGGTGTCTTGTACTGCACATTACAAGCATTTCTCCCTACAGCTGACAGCTGAGCAGTGTACCCAGAAGAAGACACAAATCGTAGAGGATTGTTTGATATTAAAACAGGAGTGTGTCAATCTGTTTGATTCTATTTTACATACATTATTTCAGGAATTGTGTATCTGTACATTCCCAACACAAAACACATATGTTCAAAGTAGCCTAACAATGTAGCCAACAGCCAGTCCTTGCACGTTTGCTAATTAATTTGTTTGTAAATGTGCAGCAATATAATAAAAAAGACAGTGGCAATATTAAGGGATGAACAGAGTTTATGAGACAATACCATATTTCATATTTCAACAGACAGATATTGGCAGATGTTACTCCAGTCTATTTAATTAACAAATCAGAATTAAAATTTACATTCTTAAAAGACATACATTGAGTTGTGCAGACTTTGTGCAATACTGTATACATGTATATTTCTTATAGACCCTGCGTCACCACTAGCGTTTTACACTGTGCAATGGGGCAGTGCTTTAGTGCAAAACAAAAGTTGCATGAATTCTTATTTTTCACATCATCAATATGTCCATTCACACCTCTCTTGAAAACTGCAAGTAGCTCAGATGAGTTTCAGCATTTCATTGATCCGCGATGAGGGGGCTACAGAATACAGCATAAAAATGTTTTATTTGTACCAACATACTGTACATAAGCAAATATTTCAAGCTTACTGATCAGAAGCGTTAATACCTCTAACAGAAACACAGTTTTTAAAAGACCAGCCCTTCAGTTGACGTCTATCATTGCTAACTCACTTAGTTGTCAGAGCTACAGTATGATATGTGATTCTCACGATCCCCGGGTGGCTTTAAGAATACTATAAGGTATGGAAGACACAAACAATTTATTTTCTTCTTACAAAAACATAAAACAGTTGAAGTCGTTTACATAACAATACAATTTTGCCTAGATAAAAGTGTCATGACACCTGACATATGCAGTCATGACCCTTGAAATTTGCTCCATGTGATAAATGCACAAAAACATTTGGAAGTTGGAATTAGAGCATGGAGCATGTAGCTGGTCATATGGATTAAGTCCATGAATTAAAATATGTTATAATGACAGTATCTATACCCCCTAAAATCAAGAGCATCGACCTCCAGTCCACACCTGTCTCAAGAGCTGTACTCTCTGGCGAGGGTTGTTTTTGGGGAAAGGGGTTTGGGTCATTCACTCAAAAAAATATCTTTTTGACTCTATTTTGATGTAGCTAACACAGGGAACTCTTAACATTCTCTACTCAATCAAGCATATCGACTTTCAGTTTAAAACATTTAATTGAACATCAGGAATTTTTGCATTTCTCCTATACTGTACTATAACATTATCGAGAATAGATCAATTATCTACTCATCTGTGGCTGTTGATGATGACCTTTCAAAACTCTCATCTTCACACCTCTGTATCAAGCATACACCAATGTTCACGTCAATTTTGCATCAGCAAGTAAGGAGGTTTACATAGAGAAATGTCATAGCAGCAAGGTATAGGTATTGTAAAGGTACACTTTAACATTTTATCAGAGACAAGAAAAACACAATATCATCAGCCATGAGGTCCAGAGATTTACGCTGCCTGATTTCTGTGTGTTTAATAGGTAATTGCCTAATAAAACATTCTGTATCTGATATTGATACAAACTGATTTGTTTTATCATGTGATGATTTTTTTTCTGATCTGTAAATGAACACTTTAATTGACAATACAGTAGGCTACACTTGCAATGGGCAAAGCAATACCTCCCCCTTTACACAGAAGAAAACAATAAATGATCTCATAGTATTTAAGTAATAATAATGTATTGCAATGAAAGATACATGAAACGGTACAATGAAATTGCTACAGTAAGTGCAAATAAATCGTTTTAGGTATTAAGTCACTTCTTAAAGCCTACATAGGGGAGTCTAGCATGAAATTGCACCTATGTTAACCACTTTTTACAGCTTGTCATTTGCGGGGGGAAAAACATAATGCACACCTCATGAAATATTCATGTCTCACCAATAGTTAAGTGTGTTAAATGTGTCTAACCAACAAGATGCAGTTAAGATGCATTACCGCTACTTGCGTCATGACACTATAATGCCTTAAGTCAATGAATGCCAGTATTTGCATCCTGAGTCAAATGAACTCTATTGTGACTCCAGTGAGGTCATTTTTAAATTAATGTACTGGTTATCGATCTTTTGAGAATAAGGCTTGAGGTTTCACTATTACTTACAGAAATTTGGTTGTAGACCACTTTAAGCAGGGAGGTGCATTTTGTAAGACCCATAATGTGGAACATTTTAGATAATGCCTGACCTGTAAACATACTCAAAAGTAGCCCATTTGAAAAGATTGATTCTTAAAAAATATGCTATAGCAATTCATGTAAAAATGAATGGAAGGATGGTTTTGTATTTATCTTTGAAGTCACAGCCCAAGAGTCACAGCTTAAACATGTGTAGCCTGGATACCAGTCTAACCACAGCTTCATAGTTGCCAAATAAACTAGAATACAGGCTAGTTCTTTGTTTGTTGTTATCCAAGCCAGTTAGCCAGAGGAAGTTAATGTAGCGTTTCCCTCGCAACAGGACTGTTTTTGAAATAATCAATTTGCTAGACAGTATCTAACTACTAATAGAAAAAACTCCTCTGTTGATAGCAAACCCGTATGACCAATTAAATGAAATACACACATACTGTATATATACAGTAAAGACACAACCAAGGTACCTACTGTATGTCCTGTAAAATGTATGTTAAATGTCACTAGATATTGGTGTACTACACTACCCTTAAATAGTGGCTCCTAATTTGCATATTTTTAATTTAAATGGAATAAACAGCAATATTGTAATCGACAGATGTTTTTCCCTATATTAATTTTTGTATATTAATACAACTGTTTTCATCTTGACCCACTTCAGTCCAGAGAACTGTTTTATTAGAGCATAGAATTTATTGGTATACATACAAAGATATATACAAATGTATGACTAGATCATGACAATTTGACATAAATCTCCTCTGACTGAACATTTTCAATCAATTTTTATATCAAAATGAAAGAAAACACAGAAGGAGAATCATTTATATCTTCAGGGGTCAACTAATTTTGACATTACTACTATATTTCACCAGTGAAACCATTACAATCCCCATCAAATATTGCGGCAATATAATAAAAACAGCAATGAGGTTATACTGCTTCTATGCTTTCATAACAGACCTTTCTCTGGTTTGTCCCAAAAACATATCCTCTTATTCTCATGTGTTCTGTTGAGATAAAACATCGATTTAAGATCACTAGGGATAAGCCTTTGTGTCTTTCCTCTTTTTGAGAAGTGCACCATGTTGGCATATTTTCATTCTTTTCACATGAAATTATTGCACTGCCGAATTCAAGACTGGTCAACTACTCAAGACCAAACATGAAGGCATATATGTAAAGGGTGCACTGTACAATGTATGACATGCCACGGTTTGATTTAAGTAGTGTAATGTATACACAGACTGGCACCTCAACAGGGTTAAATTGGGCATCACCTCGAATAGAACTCTCAGGGTTATAGAGTTTTGCAGAAGTTGGCAACCCTGGTTTACCTTTTCTCCAGGTATGGGCCTGAGGACAATTAATCCAAAAGATAAAAAAAAAGAGAAACATGTGTTGATTAATTCAATTCATTAAAGTGGGAAATACCAGCATTCCATCATGAAAACATGATTCAGAGATAGCATTGTGATGAGTTGAAATGTCAATATGCTTTGTATACACAGATGTGTTGAACGTGTTTAAGGTGCAGACCTGCGAGTAACAAACGATGACGAATGTGACAAATCATAGAATTTATATTTGCAACTGTTTCTCGTCTCCTTCCCCTCTCTCTCAAACAAAGAGAAGAAATTAAAAAAGTATATTGCTTCAGAAAAAAAAAGCTTTTTTTTTTTTTTTTTTTTTAATATTGTGAAACATTTCATTCACCACTGCTTGGGTTGTCTAGACAGAGCATTACATAGTCAGTCATAGGTATATATATACTGAGAGATGCTGTGAATCCAAGAGATAAATGATCAATGAAGAGTGACTGTGACAACTGCCTGTGACCACACGGTGGCTCTGGTCCGCCTCCGCCATCCTCCTACCTACTGTACCAGCAGGGGCACAATGCAAGCACTGATGTACATCGCCTGGGTGAGGAGAAAGGCTGGAAGATCAGTCTGTCACAGTTACAAATAGGCAGTCCAAGGACCTTTGCCTCAGGATGTCAAAGGGTGAGAGAAAGAGAGAGAGGATATGCACAGACATGCACACGCTCTCCCTCCATCTCCTCTGCTCACCAACGTTTGGTGTCATAGAGTAAAGTTAGGATGGAGGGGGCAGACGGACAGACGCTGTCCTCCAATCAGTGCTGCTCATTTGCTCTTCCCTGACGTGCTGGAGCCCCCTGCCCCTCCCTCCGCCCTCTCACCCCTCTCCGATGTGTCTGCCTTCTCGGAGGCCCCGCCCTTCTCAGACCTCTCCTTCTCTGATCTTTCTTCCTCCTCCTCTCCTCCAATCTCAGATCGCTCTGATCTAGCGTCGGCGTCACCCTCTGACTTCTCCTTCCTCTCAGAGCGGTCAGGATCCGTGGACGAGGTGGTGGGCTTCTCCCACTTGGCCATCTCTTCGTGCTCAGATATACTGGTGGTGATGTTTGTAATCCAACCCTTCAGGTCCTGATTAAAACACATGGGATTGTTATGGTTTTCACATAAACAGGGCAGTTATTTGACAGTTATTTGACATAGCAGGACTCATCAGTTAGCAGAGCAGATCTCATCACTTCCCTAAACAATTCCATATTCACAGTTAATGAACAAAAAACATTTAGCACTGAATTACAGACTGTTCACCAGACAGTCCTAAACTGTGGCTTCTATATGATCTTCTACAAAAGATGTATTGCTTCATATCTATGGTATTAAAGTTAGAAGGCTAATTCATAGAAATTGCTCATGAAATGACTCCCTTGTCACCCCATGAACAAAGCAGCACTAACAAAAGGAAGCTAAAGTAAGACTGAAATAAAAATAGAAATAGATTATATTTAAACTCTTATGTAAACAAAAACTTCATTCATGTTAATTTTAACCACAGGGTTGCTTACCTCATCCTTTGCATGGAAAATATAGTCATTTCCATCATTTTTTCTGTTGAAGAAAGGAGAGAGCCATTGTCAGAGAACTGTCTAATGCCTTGTTTTATCTCTTGTTTACATATTCTAAATTGTTTTCTTTTGCTGTGCTTCATTTTCAGGGCTTCGCTATGCTTGGCTTTATGTCATGACTGGAATTTGCTAGGTCATGTTTGAAATCTTTAGGATAGTACCTGGAAAACATTACCTCTTTATTACAGTAATATGCTGTATACTCAAATGTTTGTGGAAAAGAAGATTATTGCATTTTGAAAGGAATAATACATCCTTCCCATTCAGCATCATATTGTTCTTAGAATAATACATATAAAGACATTTCTAATCCTTACTTGAGAATGAAGACATTTTTCTTCTTCTTGTATCCGACAGTAAGATCACATGTGCAGATACCTAGGTCGAGCGGGGACTCTCCATTGTAAGGTGTGGTCGTGTCCTTGGCCTTGATGTCCTTGTAGAAAACAATCTCTCCCTTAGATAACACGCAATATAGGTTCACCCAGGACTTACTGGAAAACAAGCAGTGGGAAACGGATTGAGCAACATGTGGATGTTTCTCCTATCATTCAAAGACGAAATGCAGAGACATTTTAGAATTGGAGATGATCCTAAGGTTAAATGATGAAACCATCTGATGATGTTCCTTGCAATGGGTCCGGGCGTTACAATTTGTTTATTACATTTTGTAGAATCAAAAAATCAACATATCAAATGAAATTGACAGACATGCAACTGGTATTTAAATAGAGAATGTCTTCCATAAACTTCAGATGCCTTTTTATTTTAATTTAACTTTAAAGCCCTATTAATTTTATTTTTGAGCCCTATTGCCACAGAGTTAATGGTAAAATAGCTGAAAATATTTCGCGGTATTTTTTGTCTGTCCGCCGTCAGGTTTGATTTATAGTGATTTATCGTGATTTACCCAGGCCACGATAAACCTCAAGATTTTACACACATCAGTGCAATGCAGGTAAAGTGGGAGGCGAGAGTTGGGGAGGTGGGGCACATGACAGAGTGGAATTCAATGCAAATACAAATGAGCATACCTGCATTTCACCGCTGCCCCATTTACACAGACCTCTAATCGGCTACGTCTGCCACAGGTAAAAGATTTAACAATACGTCCTACCCCAAGTCAGTTTACACAGACAACAGTAAATTACCAGGATATGCCTCTGTATAAACGGGGCTTTCATTGTCTGTTTGTTCTGTGACTATTGGATGGTAGTTAGTTTCCCCACCTGTTGGGACTCCTCTGCTGGCCCTCGAAGTCGTGTTTGCGGTAGAGAAAGCCTTCGTTATGGGCCGTGTGCGTGGGCGGCTGGTTTTTCGCCGGGGCACCTTGAGCGGGGGCTGAGCGGGAGCGGCGAGTCTCCTCGGGCTCCTTCGGACGGGGTCTCCTCCGGGGCTTGGGCCGGTCTCTGGCACGAGGCCGCTCATATCGGGTCACCGGTGCTGAGAGGCTGCTGGAGGGTCGATACGGCTCCCCTCGAGCCTGGGAGGCAGCAGGACAATGAGATAAATATTTTGATGTGAGTTGCCAACAAAAGTAAGTAAGTGAAAGATGTAACAGTGAAAATATAATTTGCTCACACTAACATAGCCTACAGAACAATATTAATAACAGCTTATCAATTATCTTATTGATTTTCAAGTTTGACTTAGAGACAAAATTACCAGAACCAAACGCTAGTTAATTGGAAAAGACAATGTACAAGAAACAGTACACCTATGTCTAACACAACGCTTAATATTAAGTACTCACGCTGGAAGCGTTAAAATCACGGATATCTGAAGTTTGGGGTGTCATTATCAAAATAATTAGTATTACCATCAATCACCTGCGTCACACGAATTACATGTTATTGATGTGACAGATCAGGTGGTTGAGAATTTCTCGACCTTAATCATGGCCCACAGTCTTTTATAAATATGACAGGGCATTTCAAACCTGCAACTGATGTACATTTAGACAGTTAAAGAGCACCATGTATGTATATAAGATAACTCACCTGTGCTGCCTCCCTCTCCTGGACCTGCTCCACAATCTCTGCCATGGTGGCAGCGGATTTCTTCTCTCTGCAATGACAAAGCCACTGCCATGAGTCACCCAAATAGGTAATAGAAGCGATATTCCATGTTAACAACAACGCTTTTGGTGGACAGCAGCAAGATTTTGTAATGAGCATTTGAAAGTTTCTGCCACACAGAGTACAGAAGACTACCGAGGTTTGGCCACGACTGTACTTACCCTGAGCGCTTGTCAGAGCCTTCCTTGGCCGACTCCAGGTCACTGGAGTCCTGCCTCTGCAGCCTCTGCTTCCCACTGCCCTCTTGCTCACTGGAAGACTGCCTCTCAAGACGCCTCCGGTAGCGCTCCTGACGCACAATCAAGGGCAGCTCATTCAACCGTGCCTGGATCTCCTGCTCGCTGGAGGTCTGCCGGCCCAGCTTGTACTCCCTTTCCCGCCTCAGGTGGTCCATCTGGGGGTCGGAACGGCTCCCGCGTGGGTCTCTTTGAAGCCTGCCGTGAAGGAGCTCCAGGCCTGACTCTGGCCCTATCATGTCCACCATGGGGATGTCCCCAAATTGTTCCCTCTGCGCCCTGCTGGCCTCCAGGAGAGGGTTTACTGCCTTGTGGATGTGGTTGATCCTGGGCTGCATGCAGTCAGCTTTCAGGTGCTGCCAAGCGTACGCCATTTTAGGATCCATGAACCCACCACTTTGCGCCAGATAGGTAGAACTACCCATACCCCCACTGCTCTGTTGTTGCGCTAGGTAGCCTGAACTACCCATAACCCCACCACTCTGCTGTTGCGCTAGGTAGCCAGAACTACCCATACTCCCACTATTCTGATGTTGCGCTAGGTAGCCAGAACTACCCATAACCCCACCACTCTGCTGTTGCGCTAGGTAGCCAGAACTACCCATAACCCCACCACTCTGCTGTTGCGCTAGGTAGCCTGAACTACCCATACCCCCACTATTCTGCTGTTGCGCTAGGTAGCCTGAACTAACCATACCCCCACTATTCTGCTGTTGCGCTAGGTAGCCAGGACTAACCATACCTCCACTATTCTGCTGTTGCGCTAGGTAGCTAGGACTAACCATACCTCCACTATTCTGCTGTTGTGCTAGGTAGCTAGGACTAACCATACCCCCACTATTCTGCTGTTGCGCTAGGTAGCTAGGACTACCCATACCCCCACTATTCTGCTGTTGCGCTAGGTAGCTAGGACTACCCATACCCCCACTATTCTGCTGTTGCGCTAGGTAGCTAGGACTACCCATACCCCCACTATTCTGCTGTTGCGCTAGGTAGCTAGGACTAACCATACCTCCACTGCTCTGATGTTGCGCTAGGTAGCCTGAACTACCCATACCCCCACTGCTCTGATGATTCAGTCCAAGGTAACTGGGACTATCCACACCCCCACCTGTCTGATGGTTCATCCCAAGGTAACTTGAACCATCCACACCTCCACTACTCTGGTGGTTCGGCCCAAGATAGCTGGGACTATCCACCCCTCCACCAACTGGGTGGTTCATACCAAGGTAATTGGAACTATCCAACCCCACACTGCTCTGTTGGTCTAGTCCATGATAACCTGATCCATTCATGACTGGGGAGTAGCTGGCTATGGTCGAACCCAATTTCTGGGCTATAGGGGAGGCTGCCAGCTCCAGACTTGTTTGCTTGGGCCGGGGTTCAATATGCACCTGGACTGTCTGCCTCAGGAGAGATGAGGTAGCAGGGAGAACACTCGGAGTGAGACAAGATGATGGGAACATCTTTCGGCTTGAAAGCGGTGTTGGGGCAGGTTTGCTCTGTTCTTCTTTAAGCTTCTCAGCCTGAAATAATAAGCAGGTTTATATATATACCCTGAGCAAATACTTACAATACCTGTGCAATAGTGCTGTAATTAGAGTACTCTTGTGACAAAATTGTATTAACATGTTGATTACATAGTGATCTATGTAATACATAGTAAATTGTTAATGGTATATATGGAGTTTATATGGGTCATAATGGAGTTTATAAGTTTATAATACCATATTGACAGTGGAGATCTTTCGGTCAAACTGATGTGTCTGGGGAAGAGCTTACATTAGAGAGCTGTCTTAGTGAGCTGAAGCGCTCCTTCCAGGTGGCAGCAGCCTTGCGGAAGGCCTCGTGACGGAGAATGAGCTGCTCCACCTCATCTGTTTGGGCCTGGACCTCTCCTGCCCCAGCCTCCCTGGAGCTAGAGCTGATCAGAGGCTCCTTGGCCTTGAGCCAGGCCTCTGCCTTCACTGTCTCCTGGGCAAACTGGTACATTTCCTGCTCTGTAGTGACAAGCAACATACAGCATTTTAAGTTCAAATACACATTCATACTGAAACTTGTTATTGATGTGATGTATTGTATGTGTTGTGTTGTTCAGTCTTGTTCACAATAAGTGTGCAGTCTGATGTTTGCTCTAATTAAGAGCTATTACAATTCATGCATGGCATGTTAACTACACATGACAAGGCACAATCTAAAACCATTGTTTTTCTCCAACAAGAGCCCTTCCGTATTTAAAATTCTGCAGTGCTAAGAGCTGTTTGTGCTTCACAGTGCCGGTGTAGTGAGTCACTCACTGCGCTGTAGCTTCTCCTGGTGTTTGTCCCATTTCTCAGCAAGATCCTTCTGCTTAACCAGGAGGCTGTCCAACTTCTCTTTTATCTGGAGAGACAGTTGAGTTGCATTCAAGAACACTACAATGTCATTTCCAAAACATTTCACGATTGAATGGGAAAATCATGTTATTTACTTTTGCTGCTTGTGTGGACATTATGGGACACACCATGAATGAACTGTGCGTTTGTGTGTTGCATGTTAGCCTGACCTCCTCTGTTGCAGGGTTGCCTGCGGCCAGCAGTATCTTGCCCAGCTCCACACATTGCTGTATGCTCTTGCTGCGGCCATCCATCTTCCCTTTCAGCTCCTGGTGCGGTTTCATCATTGCCTCAACAGAGGACGCATCCCTAAGGCAGGATAGGACAGTCAGGAAACAGGCTCAGACAACGCAAATGTCACAGATGAAGGGTGAGTAAAAAGAACAGTAAGTGAAATGTTAGCCATGTGCTTGACTGGTGTGTGCGGACCAACCAGCGAAATAGGATACAATATGTATGTTGCACTTATATCAAAGGCAAGCTAAGAGGAGGAATACCGTATATGAAATGGTGTTAATATCTAAATATATAATTTCCTTATAGAAAACCAAATTCAATTGAATGTCAGATGAAATTTAGGTCAAGGTTGCTCAGTGTTCTATTCTTAAACTAGGCAGTAATGAACTATATACAAACCAAGCGGGAATTAGCTCAACTGGGGGTGCCTCAAATGGTTACTCAAATAGATTACACATAGGTTTCCTTTGTATCTGTAATGTACGAGATGAGTCCAACTATCAAAGATCAAGTATCAAGTAGCTTAATGGATGACAATTAGCCTTAAATCTCTCTTACCTGGGGTCATCCCCTCCTATCTGGCCCATGATGCCTTCCATCCACATGAGATGCTCACGCACTACTGAGAAGAACTGTATCTTGTCTGTCACAGAGGTGACTTGGACGCGACTCGCCTCACAGGAAACCAGCAGCTCCTTCCACGCCAGCATCACTTCCTGCTCCTTGCACATGATAGCCTCTGCCTTCTCTCCGGCGTAGATGGTCCTCAGCTGGGCAGCGTTCTCCTGCAGCTGCCTGACCTACACCATCACACCAGGTGCACATTTGTATGTGTTGGTTGTCTTTTAGCATTACACAGTAAATACCGTACACTACATGAACAATATCATTGATCTTTGTTACTGTGTTCGTTACTGTGTACACAATGGTGTTTTTATTACTGATATATTTTGTATTTTGGAGGTCAATAGAGTATACCGTAGGGCCCACCTCCCATAGCATCCTTATGTTTTTACATTTAAATTGTTGATATTTAGCAGACGCTTTTATCCAAAGCGACTTACAAGTACATTTGTCTAAAGTAAGTGAATCATCAGTCATGTTCTTCGGATAGAGAACTATGTGTTTGAGTGATGGGTTTGAGAGAAGAGCCAGTGTACATGGTGCTCACCTGTGAGACTAGTAGTTGGAGGGCGTGCTCAAAGGAGTGCATGAGCCTCTGAAGGGTGGCTGGGTTGGCTATGCTGGTTTGGCACGCCCTTACCTCTGGCAGCTGCCTCATCTTTCCAGCAATCTGAGCCAAGACCTACAACACAGGCCAGTATCATCACGAGACCCTCAGATATACAATCTCAAACATCTATATAATCTAATCTATATAGTCCCAGCCATCACTAGCTTTATTCTACCAGTATCTCCAAACAATATACAGTGGAACCTCGAGATACGAATGCCCCAATATGCGAATGTTTTGAGTTACGAATTGAAATTTCGTAGAATTTGTGCTCTGAGATACGAATGAAAATTTGAGATATGAATCCTTTTTTTTCGCGAGAAGTGGCAGCCGCGCGCGAGAACTGGCACCCGCCTGCACACGAACCCTTTTTTATTTTTTTTATTTGAGATACGAATGTTTTGACTTACGAAGGAAGTCTCGGAATGGATTAAATTCGTATCTCGAGGTTCCAGTGTACTATACTATGTGGTAATATAATGGCAGCTGTACCTCTTTACAGTCGGTGAAGAACTTGTGCAGCTGGTGTGAGGCTGTCAGCATTTGCCCGCGGGTCTCCATGAGCTCCAGTAGGTCGGCCCAGGACTCGTTCAGCCCGTCCTTCCACTCAGCAATGGTGGCCGCGTCTGTGTGCCCGCAGTCTATCATCTCGTTCACCATCTTATTCACAGATTCCATCCGCTGCTGGCCCAAGCTGTTTGTCTCTGAGGAGAACTTGGTGAACTTCTCCTGCAGCATCTGTGGGGGATGAGAAGAAAACAGGATCAGCTTGGGAACTACATATTTAGTGGAGTTGAAAAGAGATTATACTATATATATCTCTCACAATGCCGCGGCATGTGTCCTTGAGAAGTGTAAATCACAGTTATTGACAATTGACATGGGTAAATTGGTAATGTTATATTTGAAAACCAGCTGGGGGACTGAACAGGCAAGTTATTGAAATGGGTATGCCCATAATATGATTATCCTCTTTCATCTTGCAAGAGGACCAGAACAGGGTTTCCCTCTTAACACAACAAGGACTGACCGTGACATGCTCCAAGTCTTGGCCCAGCTCAGTGGAGCTGGCCACAGCCTCCCGCTCAGTGATCCACTTCTCTAGCTCCTCCACCTCCCTGTTGAGCTGGTACAGCCAGTACTGCTGCTCCAGCTTAGTCTTCCTGTGCTCCACCATGTCCTTCAGAGACACGTAGAGGCGGTCTATGTGAGACTGCTGCTTGGTGATCTGCTCACTGTCATAGAGAGAGAGAGAGAGAGAGAGCAATATCAAATACAATGTACATCTTTGCCACACTAAAAAATATAGTAAAAAAAGGTCTGTACCTGTCAGGGTGTCCTATCTCCAGCAGACGCTGGCACAGCTGGGAGAGCATGCCCACCGTCTCTGCGTAGTTCTCCACTGTCTGCTCGAGGACCAGGTGATCCTTCAGCAGCTGCAGGGTGCTTGCTTCGTCCTGTAGAACAAAATACAAAATACATATCTTAATACACTTAAACCACTTTTTTTTATCATAACTATTATTTTATTTAGCCTTTATTTTTACAGATTAGTACCACTAAGATTAAAATGTATTTTACAAGAGAGACCTGTTCTCATGAGCATCAACCAATAGTATCAGTCTCACACTCAGCAAGCACATCCCATTCACATCCAGTTGCAGTTCCCTTATGCCTCCCTGGTCAGACGTACCGTTCCTTTCTCTTCATTGATGAGGTGTAGTTTCTGTCCTGCCAGCCAGGACTCCACCTTGGTAGCCTCGCTGTAGTACTGCTGGGCCTGTAACACGGCGTCCAGCATCACCGACCTCCTCTCCGCTTCCAGCCGCAGCACCTCCCACAGCTGACGCACGTGGCCCGCCCCCTCACGCACAAAGTCCACCTCAGGGGTCCGCAGCGAGGCGATGATCCCCGCCCGGTCCAGAACCTCCTCCACCCGCGCCCGACGCCCCTGTAGGTCCCTCTGGAGTGTCTGAGGGACCAATCAGAGATCTGGTTTAGTGCTGAGTGGACAGAGGTCAGGTTTGGACTAACAAGGTGTAAAAACGTTGAGTTGATGTTGTGCTGTAAGGTCACAAACCTGGTTCTTCTTCACATGCTGCTGGGCACTCTGAAGGCTGTTCCCATAATCCTTAGAGGAGGCCAGGGGCAGTCTCTCCTGGATCCACAGCTATAAAAACAGACGATTATGATCAGTTATATATCTCAGAGAGAGGAAAGACAGATGGTTTTATCATCATGTTATAAATGTTTCACATCTTTCAAATTCTATGAAGTTCAGACATTTTATGACACATATCAGAGATACAAAATAGAAAAATGATATGAAAAGCGGAATGCACGGAGATTGGAGAGGGGACGGGGGCCGGGTGGCATGAAGTAATGAAGTGTGTCACTCACTATCTCATCCTCCAGGTCCTGGGCAACTTGGTGCATCTCTTTGGAGGCCAGCAGGATGCGACGTCTCTCCTTGAGGGGCTCGATGAGCCGAACGATGCGGGTCTCCACCACAGCTGGCTGCTCGCCCCCTTCGCCGTCACACTTCATCAGGCCTCGCTGGGGGAGGCAGACCCCCTGCAAGCCCCCCAGCTCCCCAACATCCTTATAGAACTCCCCCATCTGAGACTCCATGGTCTGAGCCGCAAGGAAGGAGGAGGTCATGTTAGAGACAGATGAGAGATGCCCAAACACACATCAGCCTTTCAGCACTTTCAGCTATTTTCGTATGTGAGCGTTATGTGAATGTTATGTAATGGGTTGCCCAGCTTTAAGAACAAAGCATACAGTGCATTATTTAATGTCAATGCGCTTGTTGTGCGGAAACATGGAACCAAAGCAAAACGATCAACAACGGGTTCTGTAGCACTGGTATACAGGAACATTAGAGAAGATTACAGAAATTGTGTTGAATGTTAAAAAGTGACAAGAGTGTTTCGATCAATTAATTAATTAATTAATTGAATGAAGCGCTAATAGTACTAATCAGTTATTTTCAATAAAAAACTGTCACAATACATCCAAAACTCTAATAAGCACCTGGAATTTCTGGAGCTGCTCATTGAAAGTGGGCAGATGGTGGGCCTGCTCCAGCTGGGGTGGCTGTTGCTCGAGGTGGGAGAGCTGGTGGTCTAGGTCTGAGTAGCTCTTGACCGCCGGCTCAGGCTTGTTGTTCTCAAACAGCTGGCGGGCTTTGGCCTTGGTGGTGCTCTCCAGGTCCGTCCAGCACTCCCTGATCTCCTCCAACTTCTGTTGCACCACCGAACGCAGCTCCGGCTTCTCCTGGATCAACTCCTGGCCCTCCTGGATAAAGAGAGAGGGCAGCTATAGTTACCATTCCATTATTCAATGAAAGGGCTAAAATACAATTTGACATGATTGAAAAGTCAGGATGAACAGTATCCTTTTCTGAATAAGTCAGTGCTGGACCCCTCGACCCACCCACCAAACAGAATGGACCCCCCCCCCACACACACACACAAGCACAAACACGCTGGACTAGTCCCCTTCGTATTTCACTGTTTTGTTACTACACTCTATGTTCAACTTTTGATGTTGGACATGTTATGTAGTTTTGTGTTGTTGCTTGCTTTCCTTTTTGTTGCTGTAAAAAGTATTCTTTTTCTTTACTGTTTATCTTTTAAACTGTTCATGTAAACTGTGTTGTTCTTGTAAACTGTGTGGTAACTCATGTGAAATGCACTTAAAATTAAATTAGATTTGATTTAAAATGTGATTTTATTTCATTATCCATTAATTGCATTTATTGCTGTGATTCATCAAAAATGCAAAAATGGATTACAGCTCAATAAAGTGACTTTTTCAAAAATGTTACAGTATGTTGTGATAGGAGTTTAATTGGAATGTCTGTAAGGTGGTTTTCAGAATAGATGCTGCAGAGTTAAAGGAGCCAGGAGTATGTCTGCTGAAAATCTGCCACCACAGCGAAATTCATTTAAACGTTCCAAACATCAACATCCTTCCTAATAATAATATAACCACCCGAAATGGACTTGCATGTGCGCACAATTCGAAGAGGCAGCCCCCAGAGACAGAAAGGCGAAAATCAGAGTCCACTTCCCTAGAACACCCCTGGCCAATAACACTCCATTTTAGAAACTGCTTTTTGGGACCCAAAAGTGTTCGTAAATGAAAGATTTCTTTCAAGGGATCTCATTCCCTGATTGCTACAGATTACACATAGTCATTGCAACCATTAATCGTTACATATTGCACCTTTGATCAACTACAGTGAATGGAAATGGAAAATCATGTCAAATTGTGTTTTGAGGAGAATACCCCTTTAAGCCACTTTGCTGTTAGTAACAAACTCACCCTGTTTACGTATGTAATAAAGTAATGAAGAATCATATTTCTTGGCTGAGCGGTTTTATGCTTCCTACATGAGCATGTATAATGTCAGCTTTCGCTTCAAGGAATGTAACTGGCCAGGCTGATGGTTCCCTTTAGTAACACACATACTGAACACCTCATACTGTAATCACAGTGCACAGTATCTCTTTTTTGTGTGTAAAATGCCAGAAATAACTATTTGATTTAAAGCCAGAGCTAATCACAGGCAGGTTCTCACAAACAAAGCATGCTAAGAGGAATTTGCAGTATAAAGTATGATGTATGAAGCATATTCAGTGTTTGATGTCTCGACTGTTGCCAATGTGTAAGAGGCTTTAAATATTTAGGCTTAACCATATCATGCTCATAAAAAGACAAAACCGACAGTTATGGTCATAGAAATATACTTAATAATGAAAATACATTAAATACCCTACTTGCATACAGACCTGCAGTCCCTAAACTATGGGTTACAGTGACCCAAAACATTATCTTTTGAAGTCACCTTGGAGAAGCCCTAACACATCACTGTCATTGTTTTCTGTTTACAGGTCATGACCCTGACTAAAAGGCAAACAGCCTTTTCCTTGACCTGCAATGTTGTGTCTAGTCAAAAGAAAACACCCTTAAATGAATAGGGGGGTAAGATGGAGTTGTCAAACTCTGCGCTAAAACAAAAGGGTGGATGATTTCCCAGCTTTGATCTGGACACGATATGAACTCATGAGCAGAGCCATGATAGCTCAGCGACAAGGCTGTTGCCTTCCACTTGTGTAGAGGTAGGTGTATAACAAAGCCCAGGCTGACCTAAAAAAATCATGCATGGAAAGCCTAATAAACCCCTGGTCTGTCCAAGCACAACCATTTGTGTTATTTCTTTCTAGATCTTGGGCTTTGTGCACAACGTGATCTGGATGAGGAGACGTGGACAGATCAAAGCTTGTAGCGTTTTCCTCTGTCGATGAGGCTCTCAGTGGCTCCACTCCAAGTCCCTGAAATAGAATCCGCACAGTCTCCTCCCATGCTCAGACTGAGAGGAGCAGAAGGTGTTTCCTATGACAAGCTTTTATCAGACGTTTCCTCGTCTGTGGTATGAAGGACCACTGAATGTCACCGATGGAGGACAAAATTGTGCTACAAGACTGACATACTTGACATGTGTAGACCTTCACAACCGTAAGTGTAATAGACCGTGTTAATGTGACGTTTGTTTCTACCCCTTTGAAGAGAGGCCTTGATCATATTGGTATTATCAAAGTAGCCTGCTAAAAGGCAATAAATGGTGTTGCTAGCTATCTACAATACCTTTAAGGGGAATAATAACCCAGAATATAACAGATTCCCTCGTCTAAATCCTGCTCTGCTGTATCTCTCACAGAGAACTGGACCTGTCCTGTGGTTTTCATAATGCAGTGCTGCATTCCTCCTCTTGGCACGGGCTCTCTGCTTAACTGCTGCTAGCGCTCTCTCTCTCTCTCTCTCTCTCTCTCTCTCTCTCTCTCTCTCTCTCTCTCTCTCTCTCTCTCTCTCTCTCTTTTCCTGTGCCTCTCACTCCCTCTCATAATGCAGAGCCAGCAAAAACAAGGCTAGGTCTCTTTCTCATCTCTCCCTTGGCTTTACTGACACACAGAGAAAAGAGAGGGAGAAGGGAAATAAGAATGGGGGGTGGAGAGAGGAAAGGGAGAGGAGAGACTAAGGAGAGATGGGCAGAGAGAAAGGAGGAGGAGAAGCGAAAGAGAGAGAGAGGGAAAAGCAAGGGGAGAGAGAACAGAAATAGAGAAACGAATATGCAGGTGATTTTTCGGACAAGGCCATTAATGTGATACAGTAGGACCCCGAACGCGTCTATGAGAGGCACAGTCCAGGTAGAAAAACAGTTTAGCATAGTGTGATGTCAATGGCTGCATTGCTCCATACTATCATCATTCATGTTAATATTGAGAATTCGGGAAGGCTAGTTCACATTGCTGATACAGCACAATGAAATGGTGGAGAACAGCATGATAAAGCAAGAAGATTTAAATTGTCCACTCAAACATAAATGTGTGCACGGTCATGCATATATACACACCTACTGTACAGTATAGCTGACAGTCTACAATGTGCACACATGTAAAATGAACCTACTGTATATCCTATATCACACCTATAATCAGAAATACCCATACACATTCACAAAAATATCGAGCTATACAAATGCCTTAAATAACTATATAAATAAATGTATGCAAAGATAGTATAGACATCTCATACTGCCAGACGATGCCTATGCACAATTTTCTGACATGGACACTAATATACTCATACAAATCCTTTAAAACCTCAGAGGCGTGCTCTGAATCATTTGCAGCATGGTTTTGGGTGCCCTACTGGCAACTACAGGTACAGTAATATCAATAATCCATTGAGTCACCCCAAAGACACTGCAAAGACACCCCAAAGACACACTCACTTGAGAAACTGGTCAACTGGGTATTTGTCTAGACACTCCTACCCTGGACAGCCACAACAACACAAATGATGTAATAGATAGGATTTTTTTTTACTCAAACAATACATCTGTAGCAGCACCCAATAGAGAGAGACACTACTGAAATGTAGTGTTGGCTGGACAGAATCCAAGGACATCACCTGGATGTGATCCCTCAAGTCTCCTTCTGATTGACAGGTAAAGTGTTCCAGTGGGATAGGGTGTGTTTGAATGTTTACAGAGCGTTTGACCCCTGAGCCACTGGTAAAGCTTGGCACAAGGTCAGCCGTAAGTAAAACCCCAGAGCCTTCTCTTTGTAACAGAGAAGCGATCCTCAGAGGGCTGAAGATCCTCCACAGAGACAGCCCCAGCGTCGAGCTCCAAGCTCAGGCCCATCTGCTGAGTAAGTACTGAGGGAGAGCAGAGGCAAGGGGCTGGGGCGGGAACCCTTCCAAAAGGACACAGAGTTCTCCAATCACAGCAGGGCGCGCAGCGTCATCTTTTCTCCCCCGGTCTCTCAGGTAACGAGAGAGGGAGAGGTGGGGGCCGATTAGGTGATGTTAGTGAGAGAAGCGAGACATGAGGGTCTCTGTAGCAATGTGTATGAGGCTACACAGACACAGAGCACAAAGCAGCCATCTTATGCACTCAATGTCCAATCTTTCAGTGTATCTATATGGTATCTGGCATGGAAGGTTACACAAATACGCTGATGATTCAGAAGCAAACCGGTATCCTTTTTCACTCTGTTTTCACTTTGAGCTGTCATTCTAGGGGGAGGGCCTGTCCGTGTCATCATTAGACATTTTTCATCCATTAGTAGATGGACATGATTAGTAAGTACATTCGTAATTGTAGATGCTTTCGTCCAAGCTTACACAGGTATGAAATGTACATATTTCAATTACTTACTATACTGAATCTACTGAGCTACTGTATGTACTGTTAGAGATATGTACCATACCAAGGACAGGACATACTGTAACTATATCCAAAAATATCTCTTAAATATAGGCCTAACCGTTACAAAATCCATGCAGATCACTAACCAAAGCAGTTTTCAAGACAAAGCTGGCCTTCACTAAGATTGTATTTGACGTGAGTGTAGGATATACTGTATGGTGGGTTAGCAGGGTTGAGCACTGCAGCTCTAACAGCATCTTCTGAGGCTAATTTGTTTCAAGTTATATTTGCACTACAGCCTGTTTAATCCAATTTAATTTTATAGGCGTAATCTTGGAAACCAAAACCACACATATCTAGTTAAAGCGACTCGACAAACCGGGGAACCTCTACAAAGCCCTTTTGCCATTGGCTACAGGACAGGACCTTGAGAGATATCAGGCTCATTAAGAAGGGGCTCCAATTGGATGGTAAACTGCATGACACATTTCATGCAAGGACAAGCAAGATGGCTGTCTGAGCATTTTTACACTATCAGGTGTAGTAATAGAGGAACTCGTAGTCTATATGAGTTATTCATTACCTAATGTTTAATCTCACAAGATCATATTGATGTTAATTCATGTTATATAGCTATGCATGCTGCCAAATACATTATGGTATCAGTCATGAATAGTCAACAGCACTAGAACATATCAACAAAATCATTCAGGTAAAATTAATGGGTGATATCATCATGCCATAATATTCATTCAAGATATTTTGGCAAGGCATAGGAAATTATTTTAAATGTCAAATCTTCTCAAACAGTAAACAAAAACATTTGCTATCAAGCAAAGTAACAACACTGTTTTCCTGGAATCTATGAATCTTGGAATCAATGGATTTTAGTAAAATGTTTAGGTTATGACATAAAAAAATCTATGAAAATTGAGTAATCCGCAAATGCAGTATAATTTACAGTAGCTAAGAACAACATACTTTACTTTGTTGTTGAATTTCAATGTTGCATCCATACCCTCTTCAGTAAAGTGCAATTACCGTATGCTTACACCCAACAAAAGTGGTTCAAAATCCAGGTCAAAAAGAACATCTGAAAAAGAAAAT